>NC_064851.1:97949793-98034793 GCF_024139225.1 Suncus etruscus | reverse complement strand
TGTACAGGAAGAAGGGCTGATCATTTCCATAAAATGTAAAAGTTAATTGACAGATCACTACATACAAGTTGAATGTATGTATGTATGTATGTGAAGTGCATGCTCCCTTTTGTTGTCATTTTATGAGAAATAACAATTAAATGCAACAATATTCTTAGAGATGGCATGTGTTGCATTTTCCTAGTATTCTATAGAGTTTGGTTTTCCAATAATGTAGTTTTCTTTTCTACAAGTACAAATGATAATTAGTATTAAATATAAACCATTTTCATATATAAAGAAATGTTGACTAATGGAGCACATAATGATAAATTCAAGTAATAGAAAAGAAGAGATAAAAATATCATTAAGAAGATTAGCCCTATTTAATAAGACATTATATACAAATAGTATTACATTCTTTGGGATTCTAAATGGAAAAAAGCTTGGTTAATAATGTAGAGCATCTCTTAAATTTTAATTTGTATTGCCAGCACTAAAGAGAAGTTAAATATTCCCTCTCATCCTACCCCTGAGATATGTTGCCTCCAGATGTTACTTGGTATGTATTTTGAAGTATTTATGGTGACAGTACAAGCCGTTTATATTTTAAAGACACATTGGTCAGTTTATTTATAGAAGAGGCAGCTTCTTGTAATGAAGACAATTTATTTTGAGTATGGGCTATACTACACAGCCTAGAAGGAAAAGTCTTCTCCATACCCCATTTTCTCCAAGTTATTTATATTTTTTGGTTATATAGGGCTACTGTTTTCTTTCTCTTTTCTCTTATTTCTGTAAGAATTTGCATGATTTACACCGTGTAAAATAGCTGAGTTTCTGTAATTATTACCTGCAATAAGAAATGAGAGGCTGAATGAATGGTTGGCCCTTAGCACACTTGCAAAGAAATTTGGGCCAGTCAGAGGAGACACTGGACTAGTTTGAGATTTTCCCAAGGCATCAGGATCTGAGCAGTTTGTGTAGCAATAAGTGAGTAGTGAATCTCAAACTAGGCTTCAGATTGGCTAAATGGAGAGAAATGGGACAGGCAGTAGGTAGCTGTATTTTTCCTAGGGCTAAGGTCCTAGGAAAAATGAGGCCCATGTTGAAAGATTCTATTTCTTTTCCTGTATGTATTACAAAATAAAATATAAAGCTGCAAAACCATATCAGAAACCAACAAAGCTTTCATTTATTCCTGTATCATTCTTCAATTCCACTTTGATAATAGTGAATAGAATTTCTTGAAAAATTGTTTGGTGATATAGGACAATAACTTACCTGTTAGGAAAAGACAATTCTTTTTCTGCTGAGTCCCTTTGTAGTCACCTGACATTTAACTTCTTAATGGGAAAATTAAGGAACTTAGCTTGTGAGAATGCATTTTTACCATGGGGCATCACAAATTAGAATGGGAATGTGGTAACCAGTGAATTCTGGGCAAGTGTTGAGTGCAGATTTGGATTTGGACCTATGCAGTGTCATTTACACTTATAAAATGACACTGCAATAAACTGAATCTTCATCTTGTGTAAAGTGTATAGGTGATTCTACTTTTAACATCTTTCTTTCATTTTAGCATTATTTTCTTCCCAATACTTAAAAATATTTGGAAATAAATATTTTATCTAAAGTACTCTTCTCAGCTTACTTTTGACTTAGTTTTGAAACTTTGTATGGGGTTTCAAGTGATAAAAAAAATCAGGATAATAAGCTATCTTTTTTAGAAAAAAATCATATTGCTACCTTTTTCTTTGACTAAAATGCTCTTTAAAGGTATGTATTATTTTTCAATATGAAGCACTATTTGTATAGCAATAGCAATAGCAAATAGATAGTTTTTCTCTAGCTAGTTTAGTCATGATTGTTTTTACAGATAAAGATAGACTTCTGTATTTTCACATATTTGGTATTCTTTGTACGGAAATGTTACATAAGTATAAAAAACTATTGTATGACTACAAAAATTATATAACTAAAATATAATATGTGCATTCATATGAATTTTACAGACTAGAAAATTTTAGTTTATCATTGATATCAAGAATCTTAGATTAATTCTTACAAAAGAGTATATATAGCTTTGGTGCAGGAAAGAGATTCCAAGTTGTGAAATCCTCCCTTTCAGCACCACTGGATGTGACCCCTATTAGTTCTCATTCCCGAGTACTGCCTGACTGTTTCTGTGGGGATTCTAACAGCTCCAGAAACCCCAAATTCTTTCAGGAGTAACAGTTACACTGCTTGGTCAAGTACTGTTAGCAGGGGTCCAGAATTCAATTACTACTTGGTAGCATCACTGTAGCCTCAATCTCTTGTCAATAACATAAGACATTTAATTTCTACCTAGAGGCTTAATAACAAAATTAAGGAAGATATATGTTACAGAATCTATGTGTATGAAAATACTTAGTCTAATTGAATAACTGTATTCAACTGTATTCAGTGTATTCAGTATTCAAAGCACTATTGCTATACTCAGCTATATAGAAAGGAGAACCAACTCTATATCTCTATAGGTTATTTATCAGTTTGTTCTATAAAAACTTCTTAGTGGATATTGTTGAATGTGTTCTTCCTCCAACAGTTCAATTTGCATGTCCAAAACATCGTGACTAATGTGATGGTTCTAGAAAATGGGCAATGGGGGTGCTGAAAGTATGAGGTTTGCACCCTGTGTTTGGGATTAGCACATCTCTAAATGAGACTTCTTCACCCTGTGAGGACAGAAGCTACGCTCCTGATATTGGCCCCCCAATTCCAATTGCTTAGGTCTGTAAAAATGTCTATGAACAAATAATCTATTTTGATGATCATGGAAGCAATTTTCATAAATTTAGAAAACGTGGAGATCTTCAAACAGTACATCTGATGGTCTATTCTTTTCTATAAATAATACCATTTTGGATTTAACTGGATCATATGCATATACAAATTAAGTTTTGTTTCTTGACCCTTTCACATGTTGCATATTATGTATGCTTTAAATATCTCACAGTCAACAAGCGGAAATACTAGTTTACCACAATAATTTATTCTCCCTGCCTTCAACCCCCCCCAACTCAACATTTAAATAGAAACTAGGATGGCAATCAAAAGCTAAATTCATTTGTATGAAAATGACTCACTTTCTAAACTGACTCTGCTTGTCTTTGTTTTTATTTTTTGGACTTATACATTATCCTCATGGCTGGTTTGGATAACATTGAAATATATTTTTCTATGTATTTGATGTTTTCATACAGAGAGTTGTAATGCTTTCTTACTAAGGGAAAATATTAGAGGGGACAACTTAGTGATAAATGGAACTGACTCTAAATAGTTACCACATCAGGAAAATTCCTGGTATGTTTAATAACAAGATTTTCATGTTTTGTTCCTGTATTAAAATAACACTTCTAATATTTTCCTTAGTTTTATGTCAAAAGTAACAGAACATAAGACAAACTAAAATATTTCTTTCTAAGTTATTAGATAATGTTTTTAAAACATTAGTTCTTTTTTTCTAATTGACCAACTAAAAAACATAAACAACCGAAGTACAGGATTAAAGCTGCAAAAGGATAAATGGCATTGCCGACAGTTTAGTTTTGTGCCTCAAAGGTAGGGGCCTGGCTATTTTTCTTCTTAACATAGCATTTTTGCAAGGGAGGCATTACAGGAACCATTATCGAGTAGCGATGAAGATGAAACCCCCCTCCCCACCATACACACGTATTTGAGTGTCTCAAGGCTGGAGGGCTGATTGGGCTGAGCTGTGGCAAAACTAATTACTTCTTAGTGTGGCCCTGACCCAAAGTTCTTGGTGCTTGATTGCAATAATCCTTGGTGCTTGATCGCAATAATCTGGTTGTAGGAGAAAACTTTGACTCAAAATCTCCAGGATAGACTCAAGATTTAATGGTAGTTTATCCTACTGTTTAGGGGCATTTTATAATTTTCTAGGTGAAGTGGCATCTTCTGTTCTACTTTGAACTTAATTTAGACATCAACAATTACAAGAATTATGCCAGAAACATTGAAAGAAGAAAAGGAATGCGTGCTACATTCTCAGACACATAGCCACTTAGGAACTTACTACTGTCATTACTTCTACTTGGATTTTTTTTTGGGGTGGGGGTGGGCGCTTGGAGCTCAGAAATCGCTCCTGATAGACTCTGGGCACCAGGTCAGTCCCAGGTAGCCCACGTGTAAGGCAAAAGCCCTACCCCTGGGCTATCAATTTGGCCCCTCATAACTTCTACTTGGAAATAAGTATGGAAAAAATTCTCTAAGAATGGCTTATCCAATGAGATCAACAGTGTCAATAATGAAGAAAAGAAAGGTAATATATCACCAAGTTAGTGACAGTTTAGTATTAATAACTAGTATAATTTTTATTGTGTTTAATAATTTCATTTTGTATTTCATTACTTTGATAATTTCAATTTATAAAGTAAATACCTCTAAAATTTTTAATGAGGCTTTTAAGTTTCAACAAGCTATATAACTCTTACTTTAAATCTATATTTTTGATGGAAAAATTGTTGGATAGGAATAATTAGAATAGTAATTTCTATTAACAACAGAAAATCCAATAAAATGATTAACTTATGTTAGTAAATTTAGTGACTAATACATTTAATGACTACTTAATTAGTCAAATAAATTTTGGTAAGCGAAGTTGTAGTTCATGTTTGTTGTAAAATTTCTAAAATTTACTTGTCAATTCTCTATCTTTAAAATACAGAATCTTCATAGATTGTTCAATATTTTGGATATCTAATCATTTTGAAGATACTTTTCCTTGCTTAATTGTAAATATAGGTATGTATATAGTTATGTTTACTAATTGCTGTAATTCACTCTTCTGAATTATCAGGTCAATTTTATAGTTAATGGATCATTACAACTAGTTGAAGTAACAAGTTCATCAGATAAGTCACTGTGAATGGAAGTTGTGACTAATTTATTTCTCTCTCTTTTCCCCTTCCTTTTTCTTTCCCTTTTCTGACCATAATTCTCTTTCTTTTTGACAAATATATTTATATAATGAATGCTTTGCTTTATATTTTATTCTAGATATAGAAGGGGCAAGAAAAGGGGTATAATAATAAAAAATATTGATATTAAATGTCCAAAGTACCTAGAAAAAGATCAGGCTGCTTTCAAATCATTTTAAGCAGCTCCAACAGTAACAACAACCTAGAGTATTTTTTCCTTTATACTTATAGTTTTGAATAAGAACTCAAATAACAAATGACAGTGTTAGGAAACATCTGGATTATACTGAAAGACACTGAGCTGAATCATTTTACAATCCTAAAAGGTTTATGGCAATCAAAGGCTAGCTCTTTCTCTTTTCTTGGACTTTGGTCATTTTCTGAGTACTTAATTCTTATTTTTTCCTCTCTGAACACACCTCCTCTCACTTCCCCACCAGCCTGTCCACAGATCCTTCTACTGGAGCTTACAGAGAAACACACAAACACACTCATATGGTCACTTTTGAATTCAGCTCCAAGTTGAATTTTAGTTTAGGATGAGTTTTACTTGGTTTGAAGTCTATAAAATTTAATTTTTTATTAAGATGAGACATAGTATATACTAAAGACTATGTAATTTGACTTTTATCTTTTAAAATACTATTTTTGGGCTGGAGAGTATAAGGCACTTATCTTGCAAAAGGCTGACTTGAGTTCAGTCCCTGGCATCCTATATGGTCTCTGGAGTTAAGCCAGGAGTGATCTTTGAGTACAGAGCCAAGAGTAAATGCTGAACACTACCAAGTGTGGCTCCAAATAATATATATATATATATATATATATATATATATATATATATATATATATATATATATGACATATATGTCATATATCAGGGAAAGCATATGTTTTCAACTTTTTTCACATTCCCCCTATTTTCAACTTTCTAGGAATGAATAATATGTATGTTCTTCATACATATGAAGTAGTTATTATGGACTTTGAAGTCAGGCAGAACTGAGAGTGACCAGTAAGCTCATTGATTGTCAACTATGTTACTTTGAATGCTTTCTCTTTTTTGACTTTTGTTGTTGGGCCATACCCAGCACTGTGAAGGGATTATATGGTGGCTAGAAATCTGACCTGATTTTCCTATGTTCTCTAGCCCCTTGAATAAAATTTTTGCCCATAGTTTCTTCATTTGAAAAATATGCAGAAAAGATATAATTAAATAATAAAAGCTACTCAAAGGGTGTGTGGTGAGCATATAAATAACATCATTTTTTAATAAATCTATAATAATAAAACATTAAAATATTTAAGATAGAGAGAAGAAATAGTTTTGATTGCTTTAGGGCAAGCCTTTATCCAATTACCAGTTTATCTGTCCAATTTTATATTTTTAAGTTTGGGTTATTGAGACATACCCAACTCAGTGCTCATTGGTTGCTTCTTATAGTATTCCAAGGGTTATGTGGTACTGTGCTAGGTTATACCTTATTTTACCCAAAACAAAGATGATTCCTGGCTTCTTTGTATCTGTTTGTTTACAACTTAGTTTCGCCCAAAACAAAGATTGTCTTATATGTAAATATGGGTGGGACAGGCTCAAGATAGCTGACCCACCTGGGAGTGGTCCCAGGAATACTCAATAAAAGTAGTCTGGCAGAGAGCTTCTTGAAGATACGAGGTAGAAGATTGCCAGACTAATATGTGTTTCATCCTCAGCTTGGTCTGGATTATTTAATGCATGACCCTGATTCAGTCTTGTTCACCTGGAGTTTGAGATACAGTGGAAGTGATTTTTATAGTACTGGGATTGAAACAAGGGTCTCACACATATCAAACATATGCACTGCCACTGAGCTATATCCTTGCCCCTTCTTTTCAATGCTTTAATGATCACTAAAATGAGCAGCTTTTAAATCAGTAATAGTAGAAATAACAGCAGAGTTCATTTTGAATCCTTTATGAGGTTCCTTTGGAGAGAAGGTTCTTCTTTGGAAAGAAGTAGGGCTGGGAACCCAAAGGACACTCTTACAAATTAAGACTTGTTAGGTTCACCAGCCTGAACTAAGAATGGGGTACATACTTCCTACTTCAGAATACAGTGACATTACAGCTCACCTATTTTACATTGTACATAACATACAGGAAAGGAGACTAGTAGATGGTTTGCCATTGGTCAGAAAATTACTTGAACCTAACTGCCAACAGAGCAAAGATCTCTTGGTCACTAAGTAGAAGTTTGAGATCAGAGATAGGGTATGGAAAAGGCAGATCCAGATTTTAGTTGTGCACCCTCAAAACTACTTTTTAATCAAGAATTTACCTGACATATATTGCTTTTAATTGTTTACAAGATCTTAAAGATAGAATTTAAAAAAGGTTAATACCTTTATGATTAGTACAGTAATTTTATTTTTCGCTGATATGTTTCTGCTTAGAATAAAGAAGGCTATAAATTTGAAAATCACAATGATTTTATGTGTTAATAGATCTATTATAGACTGAAGCTTTTATTTATTGATGATATATCTTTATTTCATTTATTTTTGCCCCATGTATGAATATTAATGATTGTTTTTATTTCTATTTCCTTTTTTATAGGATTTCTTTTACTTCAGTTCTGCATGAAAGATTTAGATTTTCTGTGTTATATGGAAAAAATAGGGATAAAAATAAAAATCTATGGGAAGGAACAATGGTTATGTGCTAGGTTGTTTCATTCCCAGTACCAGGTAGATAAATTGAGGTCTTCTCAGTAATTGCTTATTGAAGGAATGAACACAGATAAACTTAGAAATGTATGATCTAATGGTTTGGCCATTTATACTTCACTAAGTAAGACTGAGAATAAAGATGGTGCTTGAAGCCATCCAAAATTTTTTTCTTGGTAATATATATTGTAGTTAAAATTTGACCTAATTTTAGAGACTGGGAATAAACATGTATCCTAAAATATCAAATACAAATGAAAACGTATCCCAGGAGAAAAAGAAGAAGGAACATCAACATAAGAAACAGGAATTTATCGTTCAAATTTTTTATATTTGGGAAGAGCAATGGAAAACCGCTTAAGCCAAGCAGTCCATGTGAGCTGTCCAGTTGGGGAAGAACGATTGCCCAAAGATTAGCTTCCAGGTTCATTACAAATTCTTGAGAAAGCAGCGATTGTAGATGGCTAGAAGTATGAACAGAACAGCTGGACGTCCTTCCATTGTGACAGGAAGGTTAGAATGAGTCAGGAGGATCTGTGCTGCACACTGGGGGTGCCTCGTCCAGCCCTGGGCTGTGTCCTCTGTCAAACACTGGTTGAGGCCTTCAGCTAGTGTAACTTCCATCCCAAAAGAGATCCACAGACTGAGAAAATATGAAGAAGAAAAGGCCAAATGTTCAAGGAGCAGGAGGAATTGACAAATCAAATAGATGTTAATTTCTAAGCAGTAAAGAAGGAACAGAGAAATCATTTAGAAAGGTTTATGAAAATATAAGTAGAATTTTGTTGAATAAAATAAAAATATTGATAAATGCCTCATAATACTCTGTAAGTAAATCTTTATGGGCTCAGATAAAGGTAAATTGGGAAAAATGGTGAGAAATAAATGTTCGAGATGACATATAATACAGACTCTTCTTCCCTAATTCAAGTGTCTTTAAGAGTGTATTTTTTTTTAAATAAAGCACTGAAACAAATTGAGCAAAACTTTAAAAACTATCAACAAATATATTTATTGTGGTGGCTTTCCCCCCTACTAGATACACCTTTTTAGAAAGTAGTATCCCTTTTAGTTCCAGGTGGACCTTGAAGCAGGTAATAAAATTGTGTTTTCCTCCTTGAGAATGAAAATACATGACTTTGAAAGCATGTCATTTTCCCCATGCTCTAATTTTTTCTTTCTACAAAAAAAAAAATCAAATTTTCTTCTAATACGTATGAGTTTGTTTCTGGAAATTAGAAACAGGTACATGTTTACAAATTTATATAACCCAACAGTAGCAGAGGCTGAACCACATAGTGCTGACATAGGTTGGAGGGCTGTTCCAGGTAATCAAAACCCTTCACAGTTTTGTAAAACACTACAACTCTTCTTCCACACTTTGCTTTTCTCCAATCCTATAAGCATGTTTTACTCTGGTATGTTCTCCCATGCTTCTTGCAGAAGGAAAGGATGTGAGCAATAGAACAAATTTTAAAACAGTTGTTTCTGTGATAATTTCTATGATTCCAAGTGCCAGGCCCTAACATCTGAGCATTTTCTAGATGTCCTAAACAAGACAACACTGTCATTTCAATTACGTCTTTTTCATGACTTCCTATTAGTTTTGAAGGGATATTGAACTTGCAGAACTATCTTTTGCTTCTTAAAACAATAGCTTGAAAAAAATTCTAATAGGGAAAAGATACTTCTTCTCCAGATGTCATCATTATGCTGTTATATCTTATAGCCTACTGATAATTATGTACAAAAGTTCTTGTCTCTTAAAAATGCACAGAAGCTCAATAATAATTCAAAAGCATCCCTTCTTTGAATTCTGGGCTCTTTGTTGTTAACTATGCTTTTATGAAGAATATAGCAACTATTTGGAATGTTGTTTAGACTGAGCAGTAACTGACACGTTGTCCATTTCTGGTCCTAATGGCTAGAGCACCTGTCCTGGGCATCTGGTTGAGTTAGCAGCATCGTGAGTCTAGAACAATCTCACGGACCCTTTAGTGCACAGTGCTGACTGATACCGATTTTTGTTGTTTATCTTGAATTTTTCTTTTCTTTTGCTGCTGTTTGTCCTTGTTTTCTCGTTGTTCTGGAGCCTCTCTGATGGTCTCCAAACCTTTGTTATCAGGAATTGGATCCTTACTCTCTTCTTTATTAAGTTTTTTTCTTTTCCTCTCTCTTCCTTTTTTTCCTGCAATGAAAGAATACAACTTTTCAATACATACTCAATTATGTTGAATTTTTTTCTAAGTTTTAAAAAAATGAATAGATGTCTTTGGTTAAATTCTTTACTTATAGATTTCAAATATGTACTATTTAAACTATTCACTGACACCAAATATGGTCCCCTGGGGCCATTCATTCCTAAAAGCCAAGGCAGGAATGAAAACCTTAGCATGGCTAGGTATAGCCAAAAATCAAAATAAATAAAAGCAATTCATACAGTTTGCAGCCAGTTCATTTATTTTGATCAAATTATTCTTTTACTCTAAAAGTCTTAACAGTTCTCCAATGCCAGCAGAATGTGATTCAATTTTATTTGGGGGAGGTTGCAGCTAGCAATGCTCAGGGGTTACTCCTAGTTCTGCACTCAGGAATTACACCTGGCAATGCTCAAGGGATTATATGGGATCCTGGGGTTGTCTGTATGCAAGGTAAGTGGCCTACCTGGAGTGTTACCTCTTTGTCTCCAGAATTAAATTACTTATTTATTTGCTGTCTACAATCTACCTTACAATATTTGGTTTGGTTACATGCAAAGCATGCTCTCTACTCATTGAAATGTCACTATTGAACACATATTTATTTTAAACATAAAATTAACTGAATATTTTTACATAAATTTTGGGAGGTCTCCTCAGCAGTGCTCGGGGGCTATGGGCCACTTCTAGTGATGTTATAGAGATGTGGCCTGACAAGTCAGTGCTAGTGCCTGTCTCAGTGGCACTTTGGTATGTGGGGCACCAATAGCATATCAGTTATTGATTGGGGTTATATGATACTTAGGATTTAACTTGTAACATCACACATAAAAATTATATATGCTATCTCTTTGAGCTATAATTGTAGTCCTATAATAAAAACATTTTTAATATGAGCTCAATAGTGTAAAACAATCTCTGATTACATGGTTCCATTAAAACATATTTCAATTAGAAATTATGAGCTAAAATATATCAGAAAATGTAAGTTTTTTAATGTGGGGCAAATTCTGAAACTGATTATTCCTGTATATACAAAGTTTGTAATTAGACCACACTGATAAAATGTCACTTTGGTCACAGGTACATTGGAGAATCTTTTTTTCTGAGATGATCAGAATATTTTCATATTCTGAAATAGGCTGATGATATTGAATTCAGTGGTTTGTCTCTTTTTTTTGTGCTTTGGTTATGGAATCCTTGTAAGAAATAATTTAATACTAAATACATATACTCAGCCAATGATAGCCTCTTTGAATTAATGCTTTTTGCTACAACTAACTACAAATACCTTTGTTTGAGACTATGCTTACAAAATATTTTAGCCATTTTATGAAAACTTGTATTATGGGATCAACATTATACATTTTCAAATTTTAGAATATAAATTTTTAGTTAATAAAAATAAAAATTCAGACTACTGTAAAATAAATATCAGTAAAATTATTTTGGATAACTAGAAATGAATCAAGTATAAAAACTGACCACTATGCTCAAGATTCTTTTTGTACACTGGTTCAAAATTCCATGGAGGTCCTTAACTTGAAGTGGGGCTTCTTTTTACTTCAAAGAATATTTGCTAAATTGATAACCTTTTGACAGAAAGAATCTAGGTGCTCCTTTCCCTTTCACTGAGAAAGGTTGGGTTGAATTTGGTAATTTAACAGAGAAAATTTATGAGTTAATTTATTCTCTAAATATGTAGCAAACATAATTTTTTAAACCTGCATAATATAAATAAGAAAAGTGATGTTTTATGGTATGTGCTTGATTTTTCAGAGGGTCATGACTAACAAAGATTAGATTGCATAATTTTTCCATTTTGAGGAAAATTTTAGAGGTATTCAAGTTCAGCACTAAAATATTGTCAGTAAAAATCCTTCCAAAGTTTCATAAAAACTACTGACCCCCCAAAATATTATTTTTATGGAAATCATCCAAAAGTTCAGTGTTTGACATTGTTCTCTTGATGATGATCCAATATCTTACAGCTGTGATTCCAACCATAATGATTTGGACACATAAGAAATATATTGTTTCTTTTTGGTCACAGCAAAATTTATGTGTTTTTTATCCACATGCGACAACATACTCAACAAGCAGTCTATTTTTGCTTATTAGCAAGCTGATACGATTATTTGTAAAGGCAGGAAGAAACATTTTTGAAAGTAAATTGACATTTAGTATTATAGTTTTATTATCCAAGGAATGACTATTTAGTCTGGGCGGTGAGTGAAAAGGGAGGCCCTAGTAAAGTAACAGGAAACTAGCACATTGTAGAACGTTGTTGCCCAACAGAGGGCTATTGCACAATAGAAACATGGGATTATTATTTTTTACAGGCCATGTGTTAGTGGTTGGAAATCCTAACTACCCTTTGCATAAATAATATATTTTCCTCTCGTCCAGGAAATAAAATAGAAATGCAGAAGAGTGGCTGTAATCCATTAAAAATCGTATGCAATTTGGGAAGTTCTGTACGGTTTTCATTAAATCAAGCTTCTTTGTCTAATTGTTGACTTTTCATTGATGTGGTAAATATTTTTATGAGCTTTTTGGGGTAAATTTTGTAGATTAAGCATTCTTGCTATCATATTTCAACAGACATATTTGTACTTTGTTACTTGCTGTTTATGCATGTGCACGTGCGCATGTGCACTAGAACATGCGCACTAGAATTGAATTATACAGTGTTCCTGATGAGTAAATGAATGTCAGTTTTCTCACAGGTTTTGTTTGTTTTGGGTGCCACAACTGGCAGTGCTCAGGGCTTATTTCTGGTGGGGTCAGGGAAACAGATGAAGTACTGAAGATGAATCCCAGGGTCAGCCATGTGCAAAGCAAGTGCCTTACTCACTGTACTATCTTTCTGGCCCTTCTCTCTGTTTTCCAGCTTTGAAAGTAATGATAGGAAGAGATCATCAAAGAAAAATTGCTAATAATAATCAAACACATCTGAGAGCCCTTGCATGAAGCATTGGTATGTGACATTTCAGAACAGTTTCGAGAGTCAGAAAATGGTGTGCAATTTCTAGACTTACCACTCAGTATATTGTATCTCTTGGCAAGTTGATGCTTTCAGGGTTAATTGTTTGGCATTTAAAATGTGGATAATCATTGCTTGCTAAACTATGTAAGGCTTAGAAGAGAAGCTTGTAAAGCACTTAACATAGTGCCTGGCACACATTAGTCACAGAAAAATGAAAGCTATTGCTATTAAGTTATTACACAAACATTAATTAAGCCTTCACTTCATGCCAAAAAATATGCTTGCTAAAACAGGGATTTAAGTGAGATATAGAAACACAATGATTATATTAACAAGCTTATGAGAAAATAGAGGCATGTACAACATACCATTGAAGACACTAAGAAAAGCAGAGTTCTGCCAATTGTGATGGTAATGGTTGAGCCTTAAAGAATGAGTGTTTGCCATCTGATGAGGGGGAAAGTGCCTGTTGGGTAGTGAACAATATGTCAGTGCTATGAAGGTATGCAAGGACATGGTAAATTTGGAGACTTGGTTTGACCAGAGTTTATATATAATATATTAACCAGTGAAGCTGGTATGATATTCAGGTCACAATTGACTCATAATTTTATCTTGAGGACTAGTGGTATTAAAAGTTGGAGAAGGACAAATATCAAAATTTGAGAGTAAGTTAGAGAGTTCGGATGTTTCAGTGTTGTGTTGAGAAAGGGCCAATAAAACATTCTGATATGTGACCTATTTCCTTTTTCAGAAGCAATACTGTTTAATAATCTAGAGAAAGGAGAAAGTAGTAATGGGTAATTGTTTTAGAAACTTAACTTTTAAAACAGTAAGTGAAGTTATTGTGCAGTACATATGACCATGCACTTTATTAATTTTTTGCTTTTTGGGCCACGCCTCGTGATACTCAGGGGTTACTCCTGGCTTTGCACTCAGAAATTGCTCCTGCCTTTGGGGACCATAAGGGACACTGGGGGATCGAATTGAAGTCTAAGCGCATGCAAGGCAAATGCCTTATGCTTGCGCCACCACTCTGGCCCCACATGACCATATTTTTGAAGATTTTGATGCAGCTAACATTGTAAAATTGGATGTGTGACTAACATTGTTGAGAATATGAAATTGTTTCCTATTAACACAAATATAAATAGAAACTTATATAAACATTTCCAAAAGAATTTTGTAGACCAGATTTCTAAGCACTGATGACTTTGAAAAAATAGATGCCTAGATACATTCCAGAAACTAATTCAGTGAAGCATACTTATGGTGAATCCAGGAACCTGTAGTTAATAGAAAATCCTGCCCATTCATTTTGTTGTATAGCACATTTAAAAACCACAGGTAAGATAAATAGAAGACCTAATTTTCTTAACCATTTAATTTAAGACTTATTCACATTAGTTGTTTTTTTTCTATTTTTTCTTTATTTAAACATCTTGATTACAAATATGATTGTGATTAGCTTTCAGTCATGTAAAGAACACCCCCCTTCACTAGTGCAACATTCCCACCACCAATGTCCCAAATCTCCCTCCATCCAACCCCACCTTCACCTGTACTCTAGACAGGCTTTCCAGTTCCCTCATTCATTCACATGATTATGGTACTTCTCAGTGTAGTTCTTTCTATAACTGCACTCACCACTCTTTTTGGTGAGCTTCATGAAGTGAGCTGGAAGTTCCAGACCTCCTCTCATTGTCTCTAAGGATTGTTGCAAACATGACTTTTATTTTTCTTAAAACCCATAGATGAGTGAGACTATTCTGCATCTCTCTCTCTCCCTCTGACTTATTTCACTCAGTATGATAGACTCCATGTACATCCAGGTATAGGAAAATTTCATGACTTCATCTCTCCTGACGGCTGCATAATATTCCACTGTGTATATGTACCACAGTTTCTTTAGCCATTCATCTGTTGAAGGGCATCTTGGTTGTTTCCAGAGCCTGGCTATTGTGAATAGTGCTGCAATAAATATAGGTGTGAGGAAGAGGGTTTTATATTGTATTCTTGTGTTCCTAGTGTATATCCCTATGAATGGAATAGCTGGGTTGAATGGGAGCTCAATTTCTAGTTTTTGGAGGAATCTCCATATCACTTTCCATAGAGGTTGGACTAGACGGCATACCCACCAGCAGTGAATAAGAGTTTCTTTATCTCTACATCCCCACCAGCACTGATTGTTCTCATTATTTGTGATGTGTGCCAATCTCTGTGGTGTGAGGTGGTATCTCAACATTGCTTTGATTTGCATCTCCCTGATGATCAGTGATGAGGAGCATTTTTTCATGTGCCTTTTGGCCATTTGTATTTCTTTTTTTATCAGAGTGTCTGTTCATTTTTTATCTCTATTTTTTGATGGGATTAGATTTTTTTTCTGTCAGTGCCCTGTATATTTTGGATATTAGCCCCTTATCTGATAGGTATTGGGTAAATAGTTTTTCCCACATGGTGGGTGGCTCTTGTATCTTGGGCACTATTTCTTTTGAGGTGCAGATGCTTCTCAGCTTAATGTATTCCCATCTGTTGATCTCTGCTTCCAGTTCTTTGGAAAGTGCAGTTTCCTCCTTGAAGATGCCTTTAGTCTCAATGTCATGGAGTGTTTTACCTACGTGTTGTTCTATATAGTTTATGGTATCAGGTCTGATATCAAGGTCTTTAATCCATTTGGATTTTACCTTCGTACATGATGTTGACTGGGGGTCTATATTCGCTTTTTTGCAAGTGGCTAACCAGTTCTGTCAACACCACTTGTTGAAGAGGTTTTCCCTGCTCCACTTAGGATTTCTTGTTTCTTTGTCAAAGATTAGGTTATTGTATGTCTGGGGAACATTGTCTGAGAACTCAAGCCTATTCCACTTATCTGAGGGTCTGTCTTTATTCCAATACCATGCTGTTTTGATAACTATTGCTTTGTAGTACAGTTTAACGTTGGGGAAACTAATGCCTCCAATTTTCTTTTTCCCTAGGAGTGCCTTAGCTATTTGAGGGTGTTTATTGTTTCAGATGAACTTCGTAAGTGTTTGATCCACTTCTTTGAAGAATGCCATGGGTATCTTTAGAGGGATCTCATTAAATCTGTACAATGCTTTGGGGGAGTATTGCCATTTTAATGATGTCAATCGTGCCAAACCATGAGCAGGGTTTGTGTTTCCATTTCCGTGTGTCCTCTCTTATTTCTTGGAGCAGGGCTTTATATTTTCCTATGTATATGTCCTTCATGACTTTGGTCAAGTTGACTCCAAGATATTTGAGTTTGTGTGGTACTAATGTGAATGGGATTGCCTTCTTGACATCCATTTCTTCCCTATCATTATTGGTGTATAAAAAGTCTATTGATTTCTGTTTGTTAATTTTGTAGCCTGCCACCTTGCTATATGATTCTATTGTTTCTAGAAGCTTTTTGGTAGATTTTTAGGGTTTTCTAAGTAGAGTACCATGTCATCTGCAAACCGTGAAAGTTTTACTTCTTCCTTTCCTATCTGGATTCCTTTGATATCTTTTTCTTTCCTGATATCTATACCAACCACTTCCAGTACTATGTTGAAGAGGAGTGGTGAGAGCGGACAGCCTTGTCTTGTACCAGAATTTAGAGGAAAGGCTTTTAGTTTTTCTCAAAAGTATGGAATGCTTCACAAATTTGTGTGTCATCCTTGTGCAGGGACCATGCTAATCTTCTCTGTATCATTCCAATTTTAGTATATGTGCTGCCGAAGTGAGCACACATTAGTTGGTTTATAATTTATTACATTCTCTCTTGGATATCAAATTCATTTTTAAAATTATACTTCCTGTAGTTATTAGCTCTTAAGAAAGGTTTTTGGGTAGGTATATGTGAAATAGACATTTAACTACACACAAAATGAAAGCCATTGAAATTGTTTTTAAAACCAATTTAAATATAGGGGCTGGACCGATAGCACAGCAGTAAAGCATTTGCTCTGTATGCGGTTGCTCAGGATGGAACTAAATTCAATCCCTGGCATCCTATATGGTCCCCAAAGCCAAGAGCGACTTCTGAGCATATAGCCTGTGAGCGTCACTGAGTGTGGGCCAAAAACAAACAAACAAAAAACTGTTCAAATATAAATGTAAACTAAAAGTGATTAAAAAGTATAAACATAAAAAGTAAATATGAGAGGATGATTATGAGTTAGTTTTCCCAAATTAGATGTTATATATTTGGTACCAATTAGAAATATAACTTAAAAAAGTTCCCAATGACCCTTTAAAGTCGTAATGGCTTCTGTTCCTAGAATCATAAATCAGATTTATTTATTGAGAAGTCTTAAATTATGAGATCATGAATTTCTGAATATTTGAAAAACTATGTCTTGGTGAATTTATAGTAAAATACCACTAAGGGGAGCCATTGAGCTATACCACATCACTAAATTTTTCACAAATGTATTTAAAATATGCTCCATATTTGAGATTGAGAATTAAATTTTATTGATTACATGTCTCACACCAATTAAATAAATATCCCATTAAAATAGAGTCTATTTCCAGTTTTTGTCGCTTGTTGAGTGTGGAATAAAATTCAAGTAGAAATTCATACCATTCTAAAATATAATTTTAAAAAAGGAAAAAGGAATAGTACAAAATGGGGTTTAATCTCATTTTTGAAACTAGATTGAGAAATTACTTTTATTTATAGACATGAAATTTCAATGGTTTTTTCCTTTCAGTTATCACTGAGAAAAAATTTGCAAAGGAGTGAATATTGATGTAGTTTAACTTCAGCAATTATGATCTATTATGTAGATATATCTATTATGTAGATACTTAAATGTCTTTGAACTGTGGCAATAGAAACACAGGACAGCCTGACCCAGGTAAAGAAGAAAGCTCACTGTTGGCAAGAGTATATTCCTTTCAGTTGTATTAGTAACAGTTATATTAATACTTTAAAAATGCATCTAAATCTTTGTCTTTGGTTTTGATAAAATACAATTAGCTGTTTCCTTGATAATACTTTAACATGGAATTTTATAACAATAAAAATACAATAGCATTAATAATCTTTAGGGTAAATGGTCAATTTCTCCAAACTAAAATTTAAAGCCACCTGCATTATCTGTTCTACAGTTTAACATATGAGTTAAATCTAGTGCATTTTTTATTCAACATCCAAGATACTTCTGTGAAAATAATTTGGCACATGCATTATCACATATTTCATTAAATGTTAATTTGAGTAATTATCTTGATCTCATTTTTTGCAAAGGTGTCTCTGATTAAATACATTAAAATGAAAATAACTCTTCATGGGGCCGGAGCAATAGCACAGCGGCAGGGCATTTCTCTTGCAAGTGGCTGACCCAGGAGGGACCTGGGTTCTATCCCCGGCATCCCATAAGGTTCCCTAAACCAGGATCAATTTCTGAGCACTTAGCCAGGAGTAACCCTTGAGTGACACTGGGTGTGGCCAAAAGTAACACAACAACAACAAATAACATTTTATTACCAGTATGAAAAAAATAATGTCCTCTAATCCTACCCCCTCAAGTGAGATTACACTACAGGTATGACAAATATGGGACTTTCTTTATTGAAGGATTTGGGGCTGAGTCCCCCACACCTAACCTGACACTGAAAAAAAAACACACACACAAGACCCTACCCACAGACCCCTTCTTCCTGGCAGAAAAATAGTTTAGCTCCTCCAACTAGGTTAAAAAAGAAAAAAAAAAGGGGGCCATTGATATTTCCAGGTAGCCTGGTCCAGGATGATATCTCAGAAAATGGTAGGTAGGTAGGAGGTGGATCAGATTTCCCTTTCAGCTTAAAGTACCCTCTGACAGAAATGGCCCAACTCTGCTACTTAACCTTATCAAACTCTCAAGCCACCACATTTGTTTTGGATCTATAAATCCTGGTCATGTGCACCCTTGCAACACTTCAGTATTTTATAGTAGTATCAGTCCAGTCATATCACAGCTTTTTTGAGGAGAAAGTTCCATAAAAATCTGTCAAGCTCAGTGAGCCTAATAAAGAAGGCTCAACTAGCTCCAACCACAGTCCAGTAAATTCTTAGCTATTGACTTTAGTAACACCATGGAGAGATATAAAAATCATTTCAAATTGACTCTTGTTGATTTAGGTTTGGATAATTCTATTTGCCTTTGTGTTGTAACAAATAATATGAAGTAGCTTTGTCCTGCATGGAGGCAGGCTTTGGTGAATGGGAAATTGGGGACATTGGTGAAGGGAAGGTAGGTCATACTAATGGTGGGATTGGTGTTTGAACATTTAATGCCTAAAATGACTGTATTAGGGGGAAAAAAAGCTACATTTAAGAAATATGGTCTATTTGTATCACATTCTTCTTGGAATCCCCAAACAGAGATTTACCATTAGAGACTGTAAAATTGAGGATATAAAAGTGAATAAGTCCAACCTTCTCACTTTGGATATTCAAGGTCTTCATCCTCTGCAACCTTACTCCTCTTCACATTAAATGGCTCAATTTTCTTCCTGGCCTTCACTTATCACATTGATTTTACCTGGTCTCATCTATATGGTACATTTATCTAGAATGTAGTCTATAGTGTATCTTGCTTTAACTCAGTGCTTAATAGTCTGCAAAGACATCACTGGTTTATGGAAATTTATTCACTTTTCTAATCTTTTTTTGAGACTAGTCTATTTACATCTCTTCTCTCATTGGACTCTTTTTTTTTTTTATAGGGTCACACTGGCAGTTACTCCTGGCTTTACGCTCAGAAATCACTCCTGGCAAATTCAGGAACCATATGGATGCCAGAATTTGAGCCACCATCCTTCTGCATATAAGGCAAATGCCCTAGCTCCATGCTATCTCTTTGGCCCCCTCATTGGACTCTTGATTAGAAACTGATTGCAGTAATTGAGTCCAAGTGCCTTGGGTAATCTCTTTAAAAACAGTAGGTGTAATGGTAGCTAAAGTTCACTGAGCTCTTCTAAATATTGGGTAGATTCCATAGCAAGAGCACCATGTCTGAAAGTTATACTTTAACTTCCCACTTAATAAACAATAAAACCAAGTATTCTGCAGAAAGGCAAGTCCCCTGTTTGTGACATCAGGTTGGGAATATCTATGCCCGCCCAGTGGTTCCCAACTGTGAGAAACTGTAAGCGTTGCCTGTGCATGTTTTTTCACTGTCCTGAACCTCTTGGGAGTAGGCTGAAAAGTCCCAGAAAAATAGCTCTCCCAGAGGCTCCAGAAGAATACTGTCGCTCTGCTTCACTTCGCGGCCACGCACTCTTTCTTACCAATGAACCCCACCACAACATGCAGAAAAAAATCACACTACAAGCATGACAATGAGAAAATCTTGCAGGCAAACACCATGCACAGAGAATGAAGATTATAGCGTGGATGAGCTAAAA
Organism: Suncus etruscus; assembly: GCF_024139225.1. Classification (NCBI taxonomy): domain Eukaryota; kingdom Metazoa; phylum Chordata; class Mammalia; order Eulipotyphla; family Soricidae; genus Suncus; species Suncus etruscus. The sequence goes on along the minus strand of NC_064851.1, from coordinate 98,014,560 downwards.
AATTCCAACCATCTGATTAACTTCTCAGATAAGGGACTTAGAATAGAAACAAGAAAATTGATTGTAGAACTCAAAGAAAGCATAGTTTGATCTGAACAGAACACAAAGACAGAAATCAGAAAACTCCAAACTGAAATAACAGATCTGAAAAACACGATAGCTCAACTGAAAACCTCAGTGGATGGCCTCGCCAGCAGGGTAACAGCAGCTGAGGACAGAATCGGCGTACTGGAAGATCAGATGCAGAAAAACTCAACACAGCAGAAGAAATTGGAAAAGAACCTTAAGACAAATGATCAGGCAATGGAAAAAGTACTCAAGGAATGTGAACAGATGAAAATAGAAGTCTTTGATAAACTCAACAGAAACAACATAAAATCACTGGAGTCCCAGAGGCCCAGGTAGGAGATCTCCAGGAAGAATCAACTGTCAAAGACATCATCAAAGAGATACTCCCAGAGTTAAAGACTACATGCAATCAAATCCTGCATGCCCAAAGAGTACCAGCTAAAAGAGATCCAAAGAAAAACACCCCAAGACACATCCTCGTTATCATGAAAAATCCACCAGAGAGAGATAGAATACTGAAAACAGCAAGATCAAAAAAGGAAATTACATTCAAAGGAGCATCCTAAGACTTACAGCAGACATGTCACAAGAAACTATCAAGGCCAGAAGACAGTGGTGAGATATTGTGACAAGACTGAATGAAATGAGTGCCTCACCGAGAATACTGCACCCAGCCCAACTCACATTCAGGTTTGAAGGAAAGATACATAGTTTCATGGATAAACAACAGCTCAGAAACTTAACAGATGAAAAACCAGCCTTAAAGAAAAATCTGAAAGGTCTACTTTAAGACAAGAGAGACCAATAAACACAGCAAACTTATCTACAAAGATGACATTAAATCCTATGACAATCATCTCCCTCAATGTCAATGGATTAAATTCACCAATTAAAAAACACAGAGTGGCAAAATGGGTCAAAAAGATGAATCCAACCTTCTGCTGCCTACAAGAAACACACCTGAATAGTCAGAACATATATAGACTCAAAATCAAAGGCTGGAGGAAAATCATCTAATCAAACAACACCCTTAAAAAAGTTGGGGTGGCCATATTAATATCTGATGACACCAACTTTATACTCAGAAAAGTTGTAAGGGAAAAGATGGACCTTATGTACTAATCAAGGGATATGCGCAACAGGAAGAAATAAGACTATTAAACATATATGCACCCAATGAAAGACCAGCAAATTATCTAATACAATTACTGACAAACTGAAAGGAGACATCAATAATAACACAATAATTGTGGGAGACCTCAACATGGCCCTGTCTACAGTTGATAAGTCAACCAAACTGAAACCCAACATACTAACCTGAAAAGAGTAATGGAAGAAAGAGGACTAGTAGATATATACAGGACACTCCACCCCAAAAAACGTGGATATGCATTCTTCTCCAATGTACATGGGTCATTCTCCAGGATAGACTACATGCTGACACATAAAACACACCTTCATAAAATCAAGAGGATAGAAATTTTGCAGGCTACCTTTGCTTAACACAAGGCTCTGAAATTAGATGTGAACTACAAAGGCACACAGAAGAAATACTTTAAAAATTGGAAATTAAACAGCCTGCTACTGAACAACCAGTGGTCTGAGATGAAATCAAAGAGAAAATCAAAACTTTCCTGGAAACAAATGATAATGAAGACACAAACTGCCAGAATCTATGGGACACAGCAAAAGCAGTCCTGAGAGGAAATTTTATAACTTTGCAAGCACAAATCAGGAAGGAAGAAGTGGCTTACCTGAATAGCATAATGAAGCAGCTCATAGAATTAGAAAGTGCTCAACAAAAGGACCCAAAAATAGGGAGACAGAAGGAAATAACAAAGCAGAGAGCAGAAATCAACAAAGTGAAAACTCATAAAACAATTCGAAAGATCAACGATAGAAGTTGGTTCTTTGAAAAAATAAACAAGATTGATAGACCATAGCAAAACTCACAAAGAGAGAGAAACCTGATAACTCATATTAGAAATAAAAAGGGGGAGATCACGACAGATATTACAGAGATCTAAAGGGTAATCAGAGACTACTTTAAGAAACTTTATGCTACTAAACATGAGAACCTAGAAGAAATGGATAAATTCTTGGACACTTATAACCTTCCACAGTTAAGTAAGAAGGATGTAGCATATCTAACACCCCCATCACTATTGAGGAAATTGAAACTGTAATCAAACATCTGTCCAAAAAGAAAAGCCCAGGCCAAGATGGACTTACTAATGAATTCTTTCAAACCTTTCAAGAGGAGCTACTACCAATCCTAGCCAGGCTCTTTCATGAAATTAAAAAAAATGGGAACACTCCCAAACAGATTTTATAAAGCCAACATCACCTTGATACCAAAACCAGACAGAGACGCAGCCAAAAAAGAAAATTACAGACCAATATCCCTGATTAACGCAGATGCAAAGATCTTCAACAAAATCCTGGCAAATAGGATCCAATGCATCATCAAGAAGATCATACACTACGACCAAGTAGGTTTCATCCCAGGAATGCAAGGATAGTTTAAAATCCCTAAATCTATCAACATCATACACAACATCAACAACAAGAAAAATAAAAATCACAAGATCATATCAATAGATTCAGAGAAAGCATTTGATAAGGTCCAACACCCATTCTTGATAAAAGCTCTCAGCAGGATGGAAATGATAGGAACCTTTCTCAATCTAGTTAAAGCCATTTACCACAAGCCAATGGCAAATATTATCCTTAATGGGAAAAAATTAAAGCCTTTCATCTAAATTCTGGTACAAGACAAGGCTGCCTGCTCTCACCACTCCTCTTCAATATAGTACTGGAAGTGCTTGCTATAGCTATCAGGCAAGAAAAAGATTTCAAGGGAATTCAGATAGGAAAGAGGAGCAGGGAAAACCTCTTCAACAAGTGGTGTTGGCAGAACTGGTTAGCCACTTGCAAAAAAGCGAACATAGACCCCCAGTCAACATCATGTACGAAGGTAAAATTCAAGTGGATTAAAGACCTTGATATCAGACCTGATACCATAAACTATATAGAACAACACGTAGGTAAAACACTCCATGACACTGAGAATAAAGGCATCTTCAAGGAGTTCTTTCCAAAGAACTGGAAGCAGAGATCAACAGATGGGAATACATTAAGCTGAGAAGCATCTGCACCTCAAAAGAAATAGTGCCCAGGATACAAGAGCCACCCACCATGTGAAAGAAACTATTCACCCAATACCCATCAGATAAGGGGCTAATATTCAAAATATACAGGGCACTAATGGAACTTTACAAGAAAAAATTATCTAATCCCATCCAAAAATGGGGAGAAAATATGAACAGACACTCTGATAAAAAAGAAATACAAATGTCCAAAAGGCACATGAAAAAAATGCTCCTCATCACTAGTCATTAGGGAGATGCAAATCAAAACAACGATGAGATACCATCTCACACCACAGAGAGTGGCACACATCACAAATAATGAGAACAATCAGTGCTGGCAGGGATGTGGAGAGAAACTCTTATTCACTGCTGATGGGAATGCCGTCTAGTCCAACCTCCAATCCCATTGGACTCAGCTATTCCACTCCTAGGGATATACTCTAGGAACTCAAGAATACAATACAAAACCTTCTTCCTCACACCTATGTTTATTGCAGCACTATATATAGCCAGGCTCTGGAAACAACCAAGATGCCCTTCAACAGACGAATGGCTAAAGAAACTGTGGTAATCATGTGAATAATGAGGGAACTGAAAAGTCTGTCTAGAGTACAGGTGGCGGTGGGCTGAGATGGAGGGAGATTTGGGACATTGGTGGTGGGAATGTTGCACTGGTGAAGGGGGGTGTTCTTTACATGACTGAAACCTAATCACAATCATATTTGTAATCAAGATGTTTAAATAAAGAAAAAAAGAAATATAATTTTACCTTTTACACCATTATATTTTTGAAATTGGAATAAAATTGTCAGATTTTTCATATTTCATACATATACACATATATGGAGCAACGGCGCAGCGGTAGGGCATATGCCTTGCACATGACTGACCCAGGACAGACCTGGATTCGATCTCTGGTGTCCCAGATGGCCCTCCAAGCCAGGAGCAATTTCTTAGTGCTCAGCCAGGAGTAACTCCTGTGCGACACTGGGTATTGTCCTCAAAAAATAAACAAAAAACGTATAGAGAGTAAAAAGTACCAGGCATTTTATTATTTTTAATATATAAAATTTACTCACTATGAACGTACTATATTTAAGAATATTTAAAAACATACAGGGTACTATAATTTGTGTGTAGCACTATTTTGGACTTTTTTTTTTTTTACCATTTACATGAGCCTACTTCTCCTGAATCAACTACTTTTTGGTTATATGATTATATGTTTATTTGAAATTAGTTTCAATTTCCTTTTTTGGGTGCAACTGTCTTATCTTGGCTTTGAAATTCTATCTACCACATTAGGTTGGATCACAAAATTCTCAGGAACTAAATTATACACATTAATTTTTGTGTTGAAATTTCTTGAATTAGACTTGTTTGTATAAAATGTTTTGAACTAGATTTTGGGTGTCATGGAACTGGTATCAGTTGTATAAACATAAAAATGATTTTGTCTTTCTGTTAAATTGTGTGGTAAATTTTAATCCATTAAATCTAGCCAATTTTTAGTTATTTTTATAAAGAAATTAATGATCATCTTATTAAATAAATATTGTATTCCCAAGAGAGTGATTATATTCATATAATATGTGCATAATATATATTTTGGTGATTTTATATGCTTATTTTACATTTTATTATGATCACTTATATATTGTTTATTTTTAGAAATGTAATCAATGGTATGGCTGATTCCTAGCACTCACTTCAAAAATAGTTACTCCTACTTTTTAGTTACTGTAATTCATTACATTACCCACAATTTTTCAGTCTGAAAAATTCTTCTCAAACTATTAATGACAATCTCAAAAGTAAGTTGTGCGCTTATCTTAATGTTTTTGCAATGCGTACTTTACTGTGTATCCCTCCTCATTACCATCTCTTCTCATCGTGGCTTTTGCTACAAACCATGATTTCAAATCACAAGTAAATTTGGAATGTTTTGATCTACTTTTTACTGTTGTTTTAATTGAGTTGCTCTTTTGGTTGCTCATTGATGCAGTGCTAAGGGATCAACACCTGGTAGTGGTTGGGAGCCACATATCTAGGGAATAAATTTAGGCTGTGCAAGACATGTGCATTAATTGAACCACATCCTAATCCTATGTAATATTTATGTGAACTATTTCATTTTGGTCTCCAAAAAATTAAATTTGTGCAATGAAGCATTTAAAAACAATAGGATCACTTCACTGTAAAGGTATTAGACTAGTTACATAATGTCATACTTTAAATCTATAATTATTGTCATGAAAAGGTTTTATAACAAATTATTTTCTTATTTATTTTTGTTTTTTTAATCCACATCCAATAGTTCTGAGGGTTTCCTGGCTCTGTGCTCAGGAACATTTTGATGGTGCCTCTTCAGAGGAACACATGATTTCCCAGGAATTGAATTGGTTTGGTTGTGTGCAAGGGATCCTAGTTATTGTAAAGCAGAATACATAACTATCATTAAAGCCATTATTCAAGTGATCCGTTATGAAATTTGAAAAGTTATTTAGTACATTACTATGTGAATTATATTTAAACCCTTTACAATTTTTGTGAGAAGTGAGTTTGTATATTTTATCAATTTAAAATTTAAATGTAAACATATTTAATGCCACTAATCTGGAATTTTAAAGTAGTGCAAAAGCACAGATTGCTTTGAGCATATGAATATTGAAAAAAATTTGTCTCCTTGGTAAATTTTAGTTGTTTGTTCTAAATCTTTCTTAATTGGTGATTGTGCTATATCAGCTCCAGTAACTCATACCAAAGCAAAGCAATAAGATACACTTAAACTAATTGACCTATTGAATTAGTTTACCTTAGAAAAGTGGATGGCTGAAATGAATCAATATTTGATTCTAAAAGTTAATAATGTTCTTGATTCCTACATATTGTTCTCATGAGGAAGTACAGTGAGAATACGTTTAACATGTACAAAAACTTGCATTTCCCCATTTTCTATTATTTAGACGTGGAGTCTCATGGTTCAGTCTCACTCTTGACGTGCAAGTAATGGAATCTACTTATGGTAAATCTATGTCAAATTCTTATTTTATTAAGATGAAAAACAATAACTAAATCAAGATACTGTCTTCATATTTGATAAAATATAGCTTTCTAATTAACAGGAAAGTTCTTTATTTCAAAAGGCTGAACAGAATGCTACTTGAAAATTCATTCCAGCTGGTTAAATTGAAGAACTGAATGAATTCCAAAGAAAGACTATTCTTTTGGCATTGGTTATTTGATTTTTATTTGGATACATGTCATTTTGCTCCAAGAACTTGTCTCAGAATTTTTAGTTCTTCTGAGACAGGAGAGGTGTTGATAGCCATGTTTGACTGTGCTGTTCTTTCTCCCTTATCCTAATAGTCTACTCTGCTCTATTGATAGGAAAGGATGGCCTCAAACTTGCTGACATATTTTCAGTGATTGATTATGCAAGAAATGTTGATATTTTTCTACTCTCTTTCATCAGTATGTGCTACTTCACTGCTGTCTAGTTCTCATTTTACCACAATCCACTCTTTTCTTTGAAGCTTGGTACTGTTCTATGAGGGGGAAAAAATGTAACTAAATCTAAAATTATATCACAGGCAGAGGAAAGGCACAACTAGTAAGTCTCTTATTTACTTGTGCATTACTCCGTGATATTTTAGTAAAGATATCACATAAATTTACATAATATATTATTTTGAGCTGCATACTGTTTAAAGAGTCCATTTTATGCACTTTAATTATATTCACAAGTGTTTTCATTTAGCTTTGGTTTATTTTTCCTACAACATTATTCTAAACTACTTATTAGTTTAAAAATATAGAAATCCTTCTTTCATATTAAGATTTATAATGCAATTCATTCACAAATTAAAGATCATATGGGACATATTTTACCTATGCAAGACAATTCCATTTCTCTTGTCTATTCTTTTTTTTTCTTGTCTATTCTTTTTTTTTTTTTTTTTGGTTTTTGGGTCACACCCGGTGACGCTCAGGGGTTACTCCTGGCTATGCGCTCAGAAGTCGCTCCTGGCTTGGGGGACCATATGGGACGCCGGGGGATCGAACCGTGGTCCATCCAAGGCTAGCGCAGGCAAGGCAGGCACCTTACCTCTAGCGCCACCGCCCGGCTCCTTCTTGTCTATTCTTAATTAGAAATCCTTTCCACATGGATTTCTATATCCAAGAGAAAGCATCGTATAATTGCTTTATCAATAGTAGCTGTATATGACCAGAATTAGCAACTAATTCTACTTTATTTTTCTTTTGGTTTTTGGGCCACACCAGGTGACACTCTGGGGTTACTCCTGGCTATGTGCTCAGAAATTGCTCCTGGCTTGGGGGACTATATGGTCTGTCCTAGATGCCTTACCACTTACTCCATCACTCTGACCCCAACTAACTCTAATTTTTTGAGATTTTTTTTGGCAATTGACTTAATTAATCTAGAAATATTAATCCTAGATTAGTATAATTTTGCTGTATCTCATTTTCCAGCTTTACATTGTGCTTCATTGTCATTATAATGATAAATAATAGAATGGAGGAGGAGAGTTGGAAGGATAGACACATGTGCAGCAAATATGTGCATATTTATACACATATATACATATATACACATACATATGTATCTTTCCACCACAGATGGATAGTTCTATTTTCTTATAGATTTAAAAATATCAATCTAAAAACAGAGAGCTTATTTTCCAATTTTATTTTTAATTAGTCTGAAGAGGCAATTATCATACTTCATGAGTTCTTCAGAAACTTAACATAGTAACATTATAAATCACATCTAACATAACAACTAAATAATGTAGAATTTTTTTCTTTTTTAATTTTTAATTATGAGAACAAAGATGCAAAGAAAGAGGACAAGGTAAAGATACAGTGGAAGGACAATCACCCATAAACAGAATTCTCAGTAGTCCCATTGCTGATATCTTAACTTTGAACTTTTAGCCAAAGAACATTAAGAAAAATAAAACAGAACCATGTACAATTACTTTGTCCCTCAAGTCCCCAGATTGTAGTACATAATATTTCTTAGCAGCACACAAAGCAATCTAAGGACATAAAATTATGTAACTCCTTAAACATTGAAGCAAAGTACTTTTTAACATTTCCATGCACATGCATATTAGTTTAAGTTAACTCACAAGTTTAAGTGGGTTGTTTTTCTTAAGGATTAGAGTCAAAGGAGCACAGTAAAAACGGTATTAGAGTGGCAATTATTGTTTGCATAGGCACACCAAAATATGAGGAACTTGGAAAGGAAAAGCCTTGGCCTAAATACAAGGAGACCCTACCCCTGAAGTTTCCTGGCATAAGATCAACTTTAGGCTCCAGGCAAACTAGTTTGTCCAATCCAGGTCATTGATTGTAGTGCCAATACAGTTTTATTTTTTACACAGTCTCTGTTGTTGGTATCATGTTTCTGTATTAAAGATCCTGGAATCTGCATATCCTATATTGCAGTCAAGATGGTGCAGAGCATCCTCTCGTTTCATCTCACAATTAAAGGGGAATGCAGAGAACCTTTGTCCTGTAAGTAGGTCGTTGTTGTTGTTGTCAAGTCTTCTTAGTGTTAAGGGAAGTCTCTTTTGAGCAGGTCGATGTCAGAGCCATGGTAGGGTCTTCCCTGGTAGAAGATTGCTTCCAGGTGTTGTTATAAAAACCTTGCATGTTTCATAGATAGCTTCCCAGATTCAGGGGTGAATGGAGGATGCCCATTTTTCTGAGGCCTGTGCCAGGTCACTATATCAATGTTCAGGGTGTAAGGCCCCATTGCACTACGAGATTTCTGTGTTCCAATCTCTATTAGATAAGAACTCATTTGTATGTATAGCATTTTCCCATTTTAATGTGCCTATGCAAACAAGGAATAATGCCACCTGGCGTTATTGACACATATAAGAGCCATAAGAACAAGTCCAACAATCCCCATGACCTGGTTCAATCATAAGCATTAAACTGAGGGACTCTTCCACCAAAATTCCTTATTGAACAGCTCACAAAGAGAAGACAAGATAAACAATGGGTAGAATCATCATGGTAAAAGAATATTTAGAAGAATTATAGCTGTTAAAGAAAATACACATAAAATATTCAAAAGACATGTGTGTCCATTTTATGTCTTTTGAAATAGTTGGGCATTGTTAAATACAATGCACAACTTTGGTCTGTGATTAGAACTGTGTAGTACTGAAGTTAAAAAGGGTAAATGTCAGGTGTTGATGGTTGAGGGTGGGAGAGTTAAGGAGTAATAATGAGCTTTGTAGGGGTGTGTGAAAGGGCAGAATCTGTTGGGGCAGGAGGTTGATCTTGGTGCCTAATAAATTAAAGAACCGAGGGTAAAGAGGGTTAATTAAGGGGAAGATAACGAATCCAGATTGGGAGATAAGGGAGTAGAAGGGGCTCTGGTGTGGAGGAGGGGAAATATATCAGAGGGGTTATATACATTGTATAGATGAATTGTTTATGGATTAGGCTTGGCAGTCAGAGAGGACCACAGTATAGGAACTCACGTCTACATATACACTGATTTTAGAGACCTATTTGAATATTATCCTCCAAATCTAGGAAATTCCATTTTTTTCCTGGAAACATTCGAGAATTAAGAACATTTTTGGGTGTTGTTAAAAAGTATATAATGCGCCTGTGCAGTTTTGAAAATGAATACTAGTAAGTAGAGAACTCCTGAATGGGGTCCAGTCTGGCGTGGGGTATTTATTGTGTTCTTATTAAGCATTTACTAGGTGTTAACTTTTTAGATGTTACATTTGATTGTTATATTTGTAAATTTAAAAAATGTGGGAAAGTAAAGATATTTTAATAAACATATAATGAATGCAAAGGAAATTTAAGAACTATTTTAATTCTACGCTCATTCATTGCTGTGTATGTAGACTTTTCTTCATAACACCTTATATTAAAAACATATTCCCTTTTCTTTCTTTTCTAATTTATTTCTTTGCATTAGTTTGATTGGCCTTCTAAGAAGTACGTAAGCATATGTATTTCTAGTAATGTAGATAATAAAAATGGTCAAATTTCTATTTTTTCTAATAATAGGAAGAACAACACAATAACTAAATACTATGAACTTTACAGAAACTCAAACTTAATTTTGAATCTTGAGGTATATGTATTTATATAATTTTACGTATTTATTTTTGGGACACATTTTGTAGTGTTCAGGTGTTACTCCAGACTCCAGGCTCTGTGTTTAGGGATCATTTCTAGTAGGAATAGGAATGGCGTATGGGTTGCCAGGGGTTGATCCCTGGGTTAGTCATGTGTAGGCAAGTGCCCTGACCACTATATTATCTCTTCACAACCCCTAAGTAAATATTTAATTAAAAATGCAATAAAGTAAATACAATGAAGTGAGAAAAGGCCTTTTTTGAGAAAATTATGTTGGGTAGAAAACATCAGGGTTTCTAACAACAGGTTTCTGTTTCCTTTGCATTGTTTTGTGCACAGTAGACATATACAGGTAGTGCTACTCCATTACACTGAAAAATTTGGTAGGCTTTGCCATTTTCTTTATAAAAATCTATGTACTACAGAAGGTACTCAACAAAAACTTGCTGAAAAATTAAGTGAAAAGCTTAAAATTATTATTTTGGTGCTATTTTCCCACATGTAAGAATTCTGTGATTACCACTATTTCAAATGCTTTATTTTATTGGGTCCCACTTATTCAGCTATTTCTGTGCCAATGCCATTTTCAGTGATCACAGCACACTCAACAGCACACTAAGTCTCTGAGAAATACTTTTTATATGTCTTATTCTGGAAGGTTAACCCTGGAACCAACGTCATGATGATTAATTAGAGTATCCCAATGACTGATCCAGGAAGAGGCCTTGGAATATCCATCTCACAAGAGAGAGGCTACAGAGGTCCAACCAGCTTCTACTCTAAAACATAACTTCTTTGTTTTGTCTTGTTTTGTTTTTGTTTGTTTTGTTTTTGGGTCACACCCGGTAGCGTTCAGGGGTTACTCCTAGCTCTACACTCAGAAATCACTCCTGGCAGGCTCGGGGGACCATATGGGATGCCGAGATTCAAACCACCGACCTTCTGTATGCAAGGCAAACGCCTTACAACCATGCTATCTGTCTGGCCCCAACATAACTTCTATATGAATTTCTGAGATATAAATTTGGGGATAAGGCTAATGACTCACTTCATATAGGAATGTGGATCATAATTAATCTTCGAGCTCAAAGCTGAAAGATGATACCCTAACAAAGGCTTTCTGAGACTGGAAAATAAAAAATGGTCAGTAAGATGGACAGAGAGGGGACAAAGGAGAAAAAGAGAAAGGGACTTTGAATGATTGTAAAATTTGAGTATTTTGAAATTTGGTCATTTTGCCAAAATAACTTTTTCCACTTTAAGTTATTTTCTACAGCATGAGTAAATGATGCTTTATTTGGTAAAGATGGAAGTGTAGTCCTCTTTCAAATAATAAAATATGACCCTGACTCATCTTGGATCAGTTTTGGAGCTTTGAAGTGGCACATATAGTCACAGAAGCCTGATTTCTCCCTTGAGTTTGGAATGACTGCGGCTTTTGTCATAATCTATTGAATTTTGCTCTCAGTGGAAATCCACTAACATAAAGGGCTTTGGGGTAGTGTGATGAAACTTCTAATTTAAGAGGGTGTAGTAAGGGTAGCAGATGGCATGCATAATGCAATTAATGGGAAGGGAAAGTCCTAGAAAAGACTTAAGAAAATGAGCTGAAAATTAAAGAAATTGTGACCATCTCTAAAGAAATAAACTCCGTTCTATCCAATATCCAGGAAAATTCATACTTATTATATGAGCATTTTTTTCATTTAAGAATCAAATAAGATGATCCTGAACATAAAAAGACCAAATGAGAAAGGAAAAAAAAAATTTTAAAGGGCCAGATAATTTTTAATAATTTACATTAAAAATAATTTTGAGCAAGGTGATTAGTCTTTTTGTGAGCTTGATCACTGTATCAAAGCAGATAAGAGAATGTAAAATCAATGATTATACAAAATCCCCAACCTTTTGGGCATTTTTAAAAAGAAAGAGCAATAGCACTCAAATAGTTTTAACATTATCAAGGAGTAAAAATGTTAAAGGATGGAAGGAATAAAAATGCTAAATTTGTATCTGCATTGCTCTGGACACTTGGAAATAGAAGGTCAAATCCTCTGTATCCTATTATATCCTGGTCACTCTTAGCCAAGCAAATGTTGGGGCCTGAAAACTCTGTTGTAATTTTTTTTAGCTACAGAGGCCTTGAGGATTTGAGCGCAAAACTTCTGGGCAGACTTCCCTAAGTATGAGCAGCTCTGGATATAAATATGTGAGCTGACCTAAATAACAGAAAATGATAACAGTGGCTTCTACAAAGCAGCAACTATCTCAGAGATCACTGAATAGTTTAACAGAAGATTTTCATTGCCATTTACAACATATGGTAAGCATGTGCAAGCTAATGTACTTAGCATTTTTATTTATACATGAATTAATACAGTAACATATTTGACTGTACCAGTTACTACCTGTTTTAAAATATATGACCCTTTGCCTATATCCATCCTTCTAGTTGCATTTCAAAGGCTAATTTCTTTATGAAAATTTCCCCAGCTCATTCTATTGCAGGTGAGGAGGGATGCAGTAAATATAGCTTGTCTGACCTTGGACTTTGAAGTCAGATCTGAGTCTGATTCTCTGCCAAATCATTTAGTCATTGTCTATCCTTGGGGGATGATGATACTTCAACTTTAAGCATTTATTTTTTAAAGTATATTATTAATCTGAAGTATATTCTTAAATCTGAAGTGAATATGAGAACATGTGCAATTTAGACTTGACTATATTCAAGACTAGTAATGTGACCTTAAGTAAAGCACTTTCTGTGCTTCATTTATCAAACTAGACAAGATAGTTCTTGTTATTTTCACTATTTAGACTGGTTGTGGAAAGATTTATGAAATTTATAATTCCTAAAACAATAGTGATGCTAAGGTCTCTATGAAAACATAAAGCAGTTGAGTAGGTCAAATCTTATTTGAAACAAAATAATCTTAACTTGACAAGAGCAAAATCTCAAGGCACTTAGTTCTTTTTAAATGTTTTTGGAAAAATCCTTATACATACAAGTGAAACTACTTTTGTAAAAATAAAAAAAATTAACATTTATCTCTTATATATTTCTCAAGTTCATTATTCTATAATCTCATTTAGCTGAAATTTCTATCATGTCTAGAATGTAATTTTTCAAGAAAAGAGAAATATTTGTATCTAGGTATCTATGTATATATATAGACATAAACATAGATATAGATATATTCTATGTTGTAAATCAGGTTACCTTCTTTGGGTGTGTGTGTAAAGTTGGACCATAATCCAGTAAAACTGTGGGCATACTCATAACTCTGTTCTCAGGGATCATTCCTACCGATGGTCAGTAGACCATATGTGGTATAGGGATTAAACCCAGGCTAGCAGTATGTAAGGTAAGTGTCCTAATCCCTGAACTATCTCTCTAATCCCAGTTTTATACTTTAAAGCATTAAAAGTTGAACTTTTTTCTTGTAGTTCTCTTTTTAACAAGTCCCAATATTAGGAGTAAAACATTTAGAAGAACTTCAGAACAAAGTATAGCCTATTTAATAATTTCTTTCTTTTAGCCTTGCTTCACCATATTATATGATTCAGTAATAGTTTATTTCATAGTCTTTTTTTTTATTTTGTTTTTGCCTTTGTGTTTCAAATGTTCCTCAATGAAAACACTATTTAGCTGGAAATATTCACTTGGCCTACAAGAAACAATAAAAATTTACCTCCTCTGTTTCCAGAAATCTTACCAAACTATTTACTTTTCCATTAACTGTATTTGTGTGTGTGTGTGTGTGTGTGTGTGTGTGTGTGGTTTGGTTTTGGGTCACACCCAGTAGTGCTCGGGGCTTCATCTTGGCTCTGCATTCAGGGATCACTTCTGGCAGGCTTGCAGGACCAAATAAGCTGCCAGGATCAAACTTAGATTGGCAATCTGTAAGGCAAGCAACCTACCTTCTGTACTATTGCTCTGTCCCAGATGTTTACAATAAAATCTCCCATAAAAATTTAATTTTCAAATGAACTTTCATGTGTATCTTCCTTGTCATTATACTTCAAGTATCTAGCAGAGTTCCTGACATATAAAATGGTACAAGTTCCTGACATATAAAGTGGTACAATATATAAATTTGAATGAAGGGAAGAATAAACAGAAAGTTTAATGCCTAAATCTTGTAAAGAAGTGGTACCACACTGTATAAACAAGTTTAACATGTACTCTATTCATAAGAACAAAAATTGCCTTTTGAGAACTTCAGGTTCTTAGACTTACTTTTTCTTTGTCACAATTACACTGCTTTGCAGTTTATACTGCTCTTAGTAAAGGAATTTTTGCTTTGGTGATGATGTGATGTTGTAAATAAAACTGTTCTATATGAGCCATGGCTTTATTACATCACCCCAGCTGGGAGCAGTAAAGATACAAGGCGGCTTACTCACGGTACCATCACATCCAGCTTCCAATTTCTAAGCTACAGTATGTCCCTGATTAATATGGACAACACATGTATACATGAGGTAGGGATGATAGATTTAATTGTATTCTTCTACAGTCTGTAAGAAGGATCAACTTTCCTTTTTTAAGTTAGTGTAAGATAGTTAAAGGGGAAACAAAAAATTAGGAAAGAAATCAGTAGATTTAACAAAATCTGTCAATCATTTCTTATGATAGAAATAATTTCTGTGAAGTTACCTTTCATAAAAATGAGCAGTGTCAGTTAATGTTTGTACTTCACTTGGAGATCATTTTTTCAAGCCTGATTAAGAGAGAATTATATAAATTGGGCTTCCTTGAAGTTTCCAAGAACTTTGACCTGTTTTTCTAGAATAGCCTTGTGGTAGGTAGAATAGCAGCCTTCCAAAGATGTCTTGTCCTCATCCTAAAACCAACGAATACATACCTTATATGGTAAAGGGAATGATGAATGTAGGAAATGAAGAGTACTAGAAGCTTATTTTGAAGTGAGGGTGTTATCTGGGATTTTATACTCAGCCTGAACTAAATAAGTATAATGGTAATTAATAGTGGAAGAAGAGACAAAAGAGGTGGTCAGATATGTCCTGTGAATGGGATTTAACTTAATATCTGTGGCTTTGAAGGCAGAGGAAAAAGTCATGAACCAAGATTTACAGGAAAATTCTTCAAGAAGTAAAAGGCAATGAAATAGAGAATTATTTAGTGTCTTTAGATTGGAACACAGTCATTTTGAATACCTTGAATTTATTCTGGTAAATATGTGTCGGGTTGTCAGTAAGTAAAATTGTAAATTTCTGTTCTTTAAGGCACTGAATTTCTGCTAATTCATGGAAATAATAGAAAAGTGTTACAAGTTCAATCTTTGCAATGGTTTTCTTACATTCCAATTTGTAAATACATACTCCAGTTTGTAGAAACAGTTTTTATTACACCATTAAAATGCTCTTAGACTCATAAATATATTCTCTTAGTTATGAGTAGCACCTAACTTATCTGCACAGGCCATTAAAACATAAGCATCTCCTTTCCCTTTCCATAAATTTTATTTTCTAAAATTTGATAAATTGAATTTATTTATTGACAACTTCAGTAATATAGATCAAAGGCAGTCATGTATCAGAGAATTCACAGTAAATATTGTTACATCTTTATTATTTATCTAATTATGAGAATAATTTTTTATTTTCTAAAAGTGATCAAATCATTAGCCAGAATTTGAAACACAGTAATTTATTATGCTTAGAAGTTTATTCCCACCTTATTTTTAAATAAAATTTTGGATATGTTTTCAGTGTCAATTTATGAGAAAGATTCCTATTAAGGAGAAATTCATCTGGACTATATCATCTGCAAGATCAGTTTTAAGAATAAAACAAATGTGAAAACAGCGAGATTCTTTAAGAATGAAAGGATGCCTTCCTCCTATGCCCACGCCAACTTGATTAGAGAACTTTGGGGAATTCTCATGTTTTCTCTACTCTGGGTGTTCATTGCTTCAGTTCTTCCTATCATAACCTCCTGAGGTCAGACAGTGTTGCCCTTTTCAGAGACTTTTTTTTTTTAGTTGTTAAAGTCTTTTGAGCTAACAAGAAATTAAAATGGGATGCTGCGTTATGTCAGAACTGCATGTTTAGTCTGCTTTTTTAGAAGTAACCAAAAAAGTTATAATTGAAAAGACACAGATGCTCCTTTCTCAGCAATATTTCCATAGTTTGAAGTGTAATATGAAATAGTCAGAATCTAGTATAATAGCTATTTTGTATATATACATATTTTATTAGTGAACGTTCATGAAATATAAATATCTTTTGAAAATGCTAAGATTAGAAACACTTAAAATGAAATACTACTTTTATATATCATATAGTTGATAACATAAGGTAATAAATTTTATACTATGTTTATGTGATCACTTAGTTCAATATGTTTTTCGTTGACCAATATCACAGGAAACTGGTATTCTGCTATTCCGTAGGACTTATAAGTCAATATATTTACAGCATGAAGAATTTTTTATTTGTTAGAGTTCCAAGTATTTTAGGAAACTCCTCAAAGAGACACAAAAAGTCAAGTCACTAAAGATTTAACCAATTTTCTTGAAGCAATTTTATGATTATCTAAGAAAAGTAGGGTTCAGATGAAAACTTCTCAAAGACATACATGCTGTTATGAGTTTAGACATTAAAAATGTGTGTATGTCTTAAAGCATTTTAACAAGTTATCTCTGATATTTACATGCTGTTCAACCCACATTCTACAAAATGTCTTCAGTTGCCAACTACAATGTACTTTTTCAGACTTCATATAATAAGAGATTTAGTTGACATAACTATGACATATGCATTCAACATAACGAAGACTTTCTTAAAAGTGCTAGTAGAGGACTCAATTAAATGCCTATTAACTTAAAATCATTATTATACCTTATTTTTATTTCAGAAATGAATAAAAGAAAACTGCATTCCAGAAATTAGGAGACTAATACTAGTGTGAAGAAACTAAAATAGTTTTTGTTTAAGAATAAAAAGAATAACAAAACCCCAATTAAAAGGAAAAGACAAAATGTGAAGACCAATGTGGGGCTCTTTGTGCCATCATGCTCTTCGTGCTCATCCTGGCCTTGGACTTAGAATTAACCTTTAAGAAAAAGCAAACTTGAGGGGGAAAAAAAAAAGAAAAAATTGTCTTCTTCGAAGTCCTTACCCCTTTGTATTTTATCTTTTGCTCAAGATATAAAGACATGCAATATTTTGATATATATTTTTTAAAATTTCATTCATATATTGTTTCATCATTTTAATTTTGCAGCCTGATCTGATTATTTTGCTCCTATAATTTGTGACCTTCTCTAGTCATACTTTATAACTTATAATAACAAAACACAGAGTTAAGTTCTTGTGACCATCACTTATTACTGGCATAAAACCTTTGGTGACAACCTCAGATTGATTCCAGATTGTGTTTGCATCCACATCTTCCTTCTACTAGGGTACTGCCCTCTGTTGTAATGGGGGGTAAAGTCAGAGTCCAGTTTGCTGTATATTCATTTGGGTTTAAGAAGAAGGGAGCTGCTCAGAGTTGACAGCTAAATGTGGCTTTTGATTTACCTGAGATAAAAAATTGTCATAAGTAATTATTTGGTACAATTTGGTAATCTAAAAAACTGATGATTTACTTTTGTGATATTTAAGCAGATTTTAGTTTCTGGATTGTTTCCAAAAATTGGGAAACGGGTTATAGTTTTTGATGATTTGTTGGTTATTTGTTTTTCTTTTAAATTCCCAAGAAATGAGCAATATCCAGTGGGAACACAGACATGAGCAATGGATTTAATAGTTATTCTCATGGCCCATAAGCCATGGTACATCACATAAAAAAAAACCAAAAGGCAGTCCAATCTTAGATCAGAATTCTCAATTAAATTCTCAATTTCCAATTAAAGAAATTATTATTTCTTTATTTCTATTATTAATGAAGGACCACATTCAAAGGAATTCTTTTTGCTTGTTTGTTTTGGGGGCACACCCAGCAGTGCTTAGGGGTTACTCCTGGCTCTGCGCACAGAGATTGCTCCAGGCAGGCTCAGGGGATCATATGGGATGCTGGAGATCGAACCCCAAGTCAGTCCCAGGTCGGCCATGTGCAAGGCAAATGTCCTACCATGGTACTATCGCTCTGGCCGCTTCAAAGGAATTCTTGGTTTAAGACATATTTGTTCAATTTTGTGGACTTTTTTTTTTTTTTTTTTTTTAGGGGAGGGTCGTGTCCACTGGAGCTCAGAGGTTACTCCTGGCTCTTTGCTCAGAAATCACTCCTGGCTCGGGGAACCATATGGAATGCCGAGGATATCACCCTCTCCATCCTGGGTCAGCTGCATGCAAGGCAAGTGCCCTACCACTGTGCTACCACTCCGGCCCGGTTTAAGACAAGTTTGAGACTTTTTATATAGTGTAAGGGAAAAGCAGGTAATTTTTATTAGAAATAAAATGTTATTTTCACAGGGAATCATAGATATTTTAGTGATAAACAACAGTTACAAAGAACCTTGTTTTGCAGCCAATTTCATCTGAGCTAAGTGAAATTTAACTTTATGACTTAAATTTGAAATTCTATAACCATATAAAAACTGCAACAGAACATAATTTTTGAAAAGTGTACCTTGAACTTCTTCATTGTCCAAACTCTAGATTGTCAGAAATACATCCTACATAAGTCTCTGGTGACTCCTAAGTCAAAGTGCCCTTTTTCCCTTTTAGATGCTAAAGCACATTGTGCTCATTTAAAATCTTATTATTTCCATCTGTTTAACCATATTAATAGTAATCATGAAAAATAGCTGACCCAAACTAGTGGGCTTTTAGGACCCAAAGAAGCGGATGGGATGGGGTAAGTATTTTAGGTTTAGTCACAAAAAAAGGAAATGACAAGTTCCCCCGAAGTTGGAGCTCCATCCCCTCTTCTACAGGCTTCTTCTTCAGTTTCCTTTTCTGCTTAGTCATAGCTTTGACTCCCACTCTGAGATTAATTGCATGACCCTTGGAAATGAATGATCTTCCACTTAATCTTAGCCAGTGCAATCTGGACAACCTCAGGGTTGGTGAGGCTCCTCTTGGGTGGTTTTCATTTGTTTAAAGAACATTAAAGTATCTCATAAATCTATATTTATTATATTGGTGAGTAATCTTCTATAATTAAATATGAAATGCTAAAGACAATGTTAAGGTAACATTGGGGTCACAAACCTCTTTTTTATGGTGGTTTCATGGCTGTGAAAAATACTCTGGAATTTGCTTTTGTCTTTATGTCTGCATCTGTTTAACATTACAAAAAATCCAACAGTATATCATTTTCAGATGGGCACTTTGTTAGTGTTTAAAAATAATATGTATTTTAAAAATTATAAATAATTAATTCATAGGAAAACAGTTTAAGATAATAATATCCTCTTACAGTATAATATGTCCTCACCAATATTAGAAAAATTGATGAGCCATCCTTTAAGAGCATATTCAGGTTTGGTGCTAGATTTTTATTAACTTTCTGACTGTTATGGAAATGCAAAAAAAAAAACAAACAATAGACAAATCAGACTGCAATTAAATATCTAGGTTAAGTACTAGAATTTGGAAAAATATGATACAGAAGACAGAATAATGTGTGCTAAGATTGACCTTTTAATGATTTGCCAGAAAAGCATAATCGAGATCACCAGAAAAGCATAATTGAGAAAATTAATATTGAAATAAGAAATATTAAAGAGACATATAGATACACAATAAAGATGTCAAACACTTTGTTACTAGTTTATCATTAAAAAATGCTACCAGGCTATACCATTTGATCACTGGAGCAGTTGTGCCATTTTCTTTTAGCAGCAATAGACTAATTATATATATATATATATAGACTATATATAGACAATAGACTAATATATATGTATATATTTTTTCAAAGAAATGAACATGATGGCATGTTTTTCAAACATTCTGTAGTAAAACTCTACTTTGGATTTTTATATATTCAATATTCAGTAAAAAGTATACTTCCCCCCTTACACTTCCCACAAAAACCCCTAAGTAATATTATAAGACATTATCTTCAATAAAATAGCATTATTTGGATCAGAGTAATAGTATGTAGGATGTTTGCTTTGCCTGTGTCCAACCTATGTTTTATTCTTGGTAGCCTGTTTAGTCCCCCCAAACCTGTCAGGAGTACAGCACCAGAAGTCCTCAGCACTGTCAAAACCAAAAACCAAAACATTATAAAAGCTCTAGTTAAGTTTACCAACAACAAAAAAAAATCAATAAAAAATTAATGAATATACTGACAGAGAAAGACAAAGTTCCAAATGTAGGAATCAAACCACAAATCAACAAGTAACTTTTATTCTAAGAAAATGTTAGAGTAGAAAAGAATTATTGAAGGCAAAGGTTTAAATAAAGACTGAGTGCTTTTAACAGTAGGCAGAGAAATAACTTCTTTTAAATTGGAAATGTTTATAACATTTATGAACAATTTTTAAAATTGAATGCATACTCATGCACTTGTGCCTAAAGACAAAGAAAGAAGTGAAGGAATATGAATTATTTATGCACATATTTCATTGCTACTTTAAATAATAAGGATAAAATAGCCCAAGGTAGAAAACACCTTTGTTAATCTAAACAATATTTCTGACAGGCATTTCTGCAAACTGCCTTAGGACAATTTTACTGAGTATGCCAAATGAAAATGAATTCCATGATGAAGATACATATAAATAGTTAATAAAAATAGATTATTAAGAATGTGTTGATAAGTATTTCCAGTTCTCTGACTCCACAAGTTACTATTTTTGTTTACATCCTCTTAAAATTCTAGGAGTGTGAACTAAATCTATTGCCATATTGAAAATATGGCAGCAATGAAGTCAATTTGAATAGCCACAATTCTCATCATAAAATAGCAACAACAAAATGAAATCCAGCATAAAGTAGTTCCATAATATATCGGTTATCCAGATGTCTTAAGAAACCATGTTTCTTTTGCTCTTTTCCCACCTCTTGGTCTTTTCCTATTAAGAATATACCCACTATTTCAAAACTGGAGTAAATAAAGTGTTTATAAAAAATATACTGGTAAAGCCAAAAGGCTACCATCCATTTGTTCTTATTTTTATTAGGCCATCTTGAATTTGAAAATCTCTAATTATGCTTCAAATGCTTAGAATGTTTAGTAGACTGCTAGTATTATTTTTATTAATTAAAAATCTGAATATAATTTAAAGAAACTATGTCCATGTGTTTCTAACATGCCATTAAGTTTACTTCATGAGCTCCATTTCATGTAAAAATATTTAAAAGGTTACTTAAATTTCTAAGCCTTTGTAAAAAGCAAAGTAGACAAAAATATATGTGATTAGATATGAACTATCATTGACATACCAAACTAAGAGCTTCAAGGAAATCTCTAATATCACAGGAAGAAATAAATGCTCTCATACTTTTGAAAACACATCGCTTACTGTCTTCTGCCTACTTGGATTAGCACGCTGTACATTTATAGTGTTAGAATGAAACTCTTATTCTGTTAGAAGCCAGTTTTGTTTCTAAAGTTAAGCCACTATATTCAAGGAGGAATTTTACATCATTGCCTTAGTGTCAGTCTCACGTGCCTTCAACAGATGTCTACAACAATTGAGAGCAGCATGTGATTTTTCCATATAGGCGTGAGTTCCCAAAGAACAGATCAAGTCATGCTGCATCTGCTTTATTCGCACACTGTGTTCTCTCTTGGAACTCTCTCCACTTACAGCTTGCTTCTGGCTTAGAAGCCTCCTGGGGTGGGAAAATTGCTCCATGTCTGGCATATCCTCTGATTCACAGAATACTTAAGAAGTCACATATACTTTGTAAATTAAATGAAAAATCTAAAACTTTAAAATACATTTTAAAAGTGAATTTCCTTTATGCTGCCAAAGTGATTTTATGGTATGGATAAAATATTTTCATAACCTTCTAAAATACTATAAAATAAATATATCTTTATTAGAATTTATATTTAAACATAATCCTGAGATAACCCTTTCATAGCCCTGAAAGGCACTTAACTCTGACGGTCACTGATTTATTTTAGCATTTTGATTGACAGTATCTTTTTTAAGAAAGCATTATGCCACAACATAGCCACTTACTGCATTTAATATGATGTTGGTAATTTGTGGATGTCATTTGCTTTAAAATATCATTATTATTGACAAAGGGAAATCCTTGACCAATTTATTTTAAGGTCATATTTATTCTTTGAATAGGAAAGTGGTATAATTTATAGAAGAAAAAAATTTTTTTGTTTTTCGGGCCACACCCGTTTGATACTCAGGTTACTCCTGGCTAAGTGCTCAGAAATTGCCCCTGGCTTGGGGGGACCATATGGGATGCCGGGGGACCGAACCACAGTCCTTCCTTGGCTTGCGCTTGTAAGGCAGACACCTTACCTCTAGCACCACCTCGCCAGCCCCTAGAAGAAAAATTTATAGAAGAAAAAAAATCTTGGTAGATTTAGTGATTAAAAAAGGACAGTCTCAATTTTATCAACAATAATGACAATGCTAAGAAATAACTAATTTCAACCACATGTATTATGGGTATAATTAGAAAAAGTAAGACAAATAAAAACAAATGGTCATCTAGAACATGTGGCAAAGTGTTGAAAGAAGCAGCATGGAAAGGCAATTGGGTTAATAGGAAGAAGGTCCATGTTTTAGTCCTGATTCACTTCATTACTTGCAAATATTTTGTAATTGTATTTAACACTATGGTTTACAAAGTTCTTTATAATACAGTTGTTTTGGGCATTCAATTTTCTAGCACCAAACCTATCACTAATTCACTCAATCATTGTCCTCAGTTTCTCACCCAATCCAGAAGCTTGCCATCCTATCAGGCACAAGATAATTTATTTCTTTAATGCTTGTTGCAGCAAAATGACAAATAATACAGTTCTACAAAGAAAATAGCTCATCAAAAATTTTTGTGAAAAATTTTATATTTCATAATGGGGTTATTAAAGTCATTGTCTCAGGGTTTACTGAGCTGTGTGTTGCTATTGAACCTTATTATTAGTTTTGTTTATTAAGCTTAGTGGACTTGCTTCTATGCAACTTTCCCATCTAATTTGTTATGCTCCTACTGGACTGTATTGTAAAATTTGGAGGCACAAAGTAGCAGTTTATGTGGCTGCACACTCCAGAAGCTCTTTTATCTGTAGAAATAAGACAATTCTTGACTATTCTTCCAGACGGTAGCAGAATTTTTCATCTGAAAGACCCATATATACTCATGAGTTGCATTGGCTATCCTTGGCATCTCTTCCAAGTTAAATCCTAAAGTGAAGCAGGGCTTTCTTCCTTCCTTCCTTCCTTCCTTCCTTCCTTCCTTCCTTCCTTCCTTCCTTCCTTCCTTCCTTCCTTCCTTCCTTCCTTCCTTCCTTCCTTCCTTCCTTCCTTCCTTCCTTCCTTCCTTCCTTCCTTCCTTCCTTCCTTCCTTCTTCCTTTCTTTTTTCTTTATTTGCTTCACTTTTGGATCACACCCGGCAGCGTTCAGGGGTTGCTCCTGGCTCTGCACTCAGAAATTGCTCCTAGCAGCCTCGAGGAACCATATGGTATGCCGGATTTGAACCACCACCCATCCTGGGTCAATTGCGTGCAAAGCAAATGCCCTACTGCTGTGCTCTGGCTCCACTAATAACCTTTTCTTAGTTGCTTAGAATCTTGCTGAACTTGAAATTGGTCTGAATTTGAGTCATATATCTGTCATTTACTACACATAATTTTAAGTCAATGCATTCAAATTCTCAATTTACTCACTTTTTCATTCAAAAAATAAAAATTAACATTTTTATTTACTAGATGGTTAATGTGTAAAAAGTACTAACATCATACCCACCACCAGTGTGTGCTTTCCAGTACCATTGTCTCAAGATCCTTGCTTCCCATCTATACCTTTCTCTGTTCCCCTCTCTGAAAATTTGCCATTCTCAGATATTGAATGATCTTTCTTATCTGTAGGATATGAAGAAAGAATAATCTTTTTTATTTTAATTGCTTTGTTTAAGCACTGTTGTTACAAAACTGTTCACTGTTGGATTTCAATCATACAATCAACACCATCCTTCATCAATGTACCCTTCCCATCACTGATGTCTTCCATTTCTCTCCCAACCGTATCCACCCCATCCCCATTTGCTATAAGGCAGGCAAATTGGTTCTTTTTCTTTCTCTCTTTCTATTTCTCTCTGTCTCCCACCTCCTGACTCTTTATTTTCTTTTTGACACTGTTTTTTATTATTGTTAATGGAGGAGTGTCTGCCTGTTAGTTTCTGCACTTTCAGCACTGAGTTCTTTTTTTCCCCTTATCTTCAATAATTTATTTAAGCACAGTGGTTACAGAAATGTCTGTAGTTAGGTATCAGTTATTGAATGTATATCACCCTTCATAGGTGTAACTTTCCAATGTTCCCATTTTCCTCCTCTCCTACCCTTTGCCTATCTTCAGGATAGGCATTCTATTTCTTTCACTATTTGACATTGACAATTACCATGGCAATGCAGTTAGTATGCTATTGTCTCTGGATATTATTACCATACTGTCTTTTATTTTTCTTACATACCACAGATGTATGTTTGTATAGATGTAACACATTTTCTTCAGTCCCTCACCTGTTGTTAGGCACCTGGTTGTTTCCAGATTCTGAATATTTTAAATAGTGCTGTAGTGAAATAGGAGTGCAGAGGGCATTTTTCTATTGTGTTTTTGTATTCCTAAGATACCCTAGGAGTGGGTTTACTGGATCCTATGCGAGCTCAATTTCCAGTATTTTTGAGGAATATCCTTATTTTTTCCAAAAAATCTATACTAGATGGCATTCCCATAAGCAGTGTATAAGAGTTCTTTTCTTCCTACATCCATGCCAACACTGGTGGTTCTTGTTGTTTCTGATGTGTGCCAGTCCTGTGGTGTGAGATGGTATCTCATTGCTGTTTTTATTTGCACATCCCTAATAATTAGTGATGAGGAGCAGTTTTCTATGTGCCTTTTGATCATATGTAATTCTTCTTTGAGGAAATGTCTGTTCATTTTTTCTCCCCATTTTATGATGCGGTTAGGTTTTTTTTTCCTTGTTGAGTTTTGTCAATATGTTGTATATCTTAGATATCAGTACTTTATCTGATGGGAATTGCATGAATAATTTCTCCCATTCTGTGGTGACCTTTGTCTTCTAGTCATAGTTTACTTAAGTGCAGAAGTGTCTCAGTTTAATGTAGTCCCATTTGTTTATCTCAGCTTCCACTTGATTGGGCAGTGGTGTTTTCTCCATGAAGATGTTGTTAGTCTCATTGTCATGGAGTGTTTTGCCCAAGTTTTCTTCTATATATTTTATATTTTATGGTCTGATATTAAGGGTTTTAATCCATTTTGACTTGATATTTGTGCATGGTGTTAGATAGAAATCTGAGTTCACTTTTTTGTATGTAGCTGGCAATTTGTCTCTACATCACTTGTTGAAGCCTGCTCCATTTTGCTTTTTATTGCCCCTTTATCAAGGATTAATTAATTGTATTACTGGGGAACATTCTCTGAATACTCAAGTATATTCCAGTACTCTGAGGGTCTGTCTTTACTCCAATACTATGCTGTTTTAATGACTCTTACTTTGTAGTACAATTTAAAGTTGGGGAAATTGATGCCTCTCATATTCTTTTCCATAAGGAATGTCTTAGCTATTTGTGGGCATTTATTGTTCCAAATATTTTTCAGGGGAGTTTGATCCATTTTTTTTGAAGAATGTCATGGCTAACCTTAGAGGGATTGCATTAAATCTATACAATGCTTTGGGTAGTAGTGCTATTTTAATTATATTAATACTCCTGCTTCATGAACCGGTTATATGACTTTATTTCCTTTTGTCCTCTTACTTTTTTAAACAGTGTTTTCTAGTTTTCTTTGTATGGGTCCTTCATCTCGTCAGTTAAGTTGACTGACTCCAAGGTATTTTAATTTCTGTGATACTATTTGAATGGGATTTTTAAATGTCTATTTTATCTCTATAATTCTGGGTATATAAGAAAGCTATTGGTTTTTGCATGTTAATTTTGTGGCCTGCCACTTCGTTACACAGATCCATTTTTTCTAGAAGATTTTTGGTAGTCTTTAGAATTTTCTAAATATAGTATCATATGATCTACAGTGAGAACTTAACTTCTTCTTTTTCTATCTGTATGGCCTTGAATTTTTTTCTTGCCCAGTTGCTATGACAAGTACTTCCAGGACTATGTTGAATTGTAGTGGCAAGAGGGAGCAGCCTTACTTGACAGCACCAAGTTCAGAGTGCTCATTCATTTTCCTAGTAGACTGTTTTGTACTCTAGCTACATTCACTGCTCTTTGTAGTGACCTTTCTACCCTGGGCTGGACTTTCTGACCATTTTCTCTATAGTATTTGGGTTTTATTGCCATATTGTTTCTGTTTTTTCTTATGTCCCACAAATGAGTGAGATTATTCTATGTCTATTTCTTTCCCACTGGCTCATTATATTCAGCATGAAAGTCTCCATGTCTATCCATGAATAAGCAAAAGTCATTACTTCATTTTTCATAATGGCCTCATAGTATTTCATTGTGTAGATGTATCACATTTTCTTCAGCACTAATATGTTGTTGAGCACCTGGGTTATTTTCCATTTCTGGGTTTTGTAAATAGTGCTGTGCTGAACATAGCAGTGTAGAGGTCATTTTTGTATTTTATGAGTGTGTGTGTGTATGTGTGTGTGTGTGTGTGTGTGTGTATTTTCTTTGTTTATATCCCTAGTAATGGTATTGTGGGGTCAAATGGAAGCTTGAGTTCTAGCTTTTAGATTAATGTCTATATAATTTTCAAAAAAATAAAAGCTGGACCATCCTGCATTCCCACCAATAGTGTATGAGTGTTCCTTTCTCTCTGCATCTACACCAGCACTGGATATTCTTGTATTTTTGTGATGTGTGCTAGTCTATGTGGTGTGAGATGATATCTCATTGTTGTTTTTATTTGCATATCCATTCTAATCACTATTTCCTTTGAGGCAAAGAAGTTTTTGTGTTAATGTTCTCCCATTTTTTTATATTTGCTTCCACTTACTTGGCCATCCTTGAAGATGACTTTAGCTTCAATGCCATAGAGTGTTCTGCCTACATTTTTCTGTATGTACCTTTGATTTCATGTCTGATATCAAGGTCTTTAATCCATTTTGATTTGACCTTTGTGCATAGTATTTAGGGAGAAATCTGAATTCATTTTTTTACATGAAGTTGACCAGTTTTCCCAGCACTACTTGTTGAGGAGGTTTTCCTTGTTCTGTTTTTTTTTTTAATTTTCTTTTCCATAACTAAAAATTATCTTATCAGATTACAGGGATAATAAAACGAGGTTTTAATAATAATATTATTATTACTGAATTACTGCATTCAAATGTTTTAGTTTATGGGTTTTAGATTTTTGGGCCACACCCTATGACACTCAGGGTTACTCCTGTCTATGCACTCAGAAATCGCTCCTGACTTGGGGGACCATATGAGACACCAGAGATCGAATCAAAGTCTGTCCTGGGTCAGCTGCGTGCTGTGTGCAAGTCAAGGACCCTACCGCTTGACTACGCTACCTCTCCGACCCAGTATTATATTCTTTTTTGTTTGTTGTTTTTGTTTTTTTGGGGGCCACACCTGGCAGCACTCAGGGGTTACTCCTGGTTCTACACTCAGAAATAGCTCCTGGCAGGCTGGGGGGACCATATGGGATGCCAGGATTCGAACCACCGTCCTTCTGCATGCAAGGCAAATGCCTTAACTCCATGCTATCTCTCTGGCCCAGTATTATATTCTTAAAGTTTGTCATTCAGCCTTCCTTTTTAACTGTTGTTTATGGAAAATATTTAGAAATGTAATTGCTAAATAATGGCAATTATACTTCATGATTTTTGAGGAACCACCATTTTGTATTCCACAATGTCCCTATCACTATATATTACCATCAATGTTAAACAACAATTCTTTTTTTCACAGTTAAATATAATTTTTATTCATGAGCTCTCTGTCTTTTTTAATATAATTTTTATTTTAATCATAGTGGCGTACATATCATTGACAATAATATTTTAGGTACATATTAACATAAAATCAGGGGAATTTCCATCACTAAATTGTCCTCCCTCCACCTCCTTTCCCATCCTACCTCCCATATCCTCCTCCCTCACCCCTGGGGCTGCCTCTGTGCCTAGCTAACTACTTAGTGGTCCTACACCTGTTTGGTCTTGGTACCTCCCTTATTTCTCACTCTAGTTGGGAGGCAGGACTAGATAGTTCAAGTTATGTGGTTTTGTTTGAAGAAGAGAAAAGTAATAAACTGGGGGAAAAAATCAAATACACCGAAAATGGGCTGAATCCTTCTGGAAGCTCTCATCTTAGTTTTGAGAGACGAAGGGGAAAAAGGAGGTGGAACACCAAAACAGTACAAAAAGAAGTGTCAAATAAAACATCCAGTGAACACTCCAACAATAACAATAAGCACCACATAAAGGCCATGGTCTTGAGATAAAAAAACATGGCAGAGCACATAAAGGAAGGAAACAAAAGAAGAAAAAAATTAAATATGAATAGAGACAACAACTTCAATAACCACACCAAAACAAATAAATCAGCAAAAACTAGATAAATAAATAAAAAAAAATTGTGCTTTTTGCCTTTTTTTTCTTTTTTCTTCCCTCCTGCACAGGCACAGTAAATATTGGGGTCATTCAAAAAGGAATTCCCTTGGCCTAAGAGAAACAGGGTTTCTCCACTCTTGAAGTATATTGTCATTGGATTAATGATAGACTCCTTTCAGGTTCATTTACTCTCCCCTTGGTGCTTTTGTGGTGTATGGAAGACTTCTGCTTCATCCAACAACAATTCTAATTATTCTACATACTTCTATTTACATATAGGGATTTTCATAAATTCATAAGGCTAAGAGTAATGAGCCAAATTATGTTTTTTTCCTGATTAAAATAATTCTATTGATTGAAACTTAATTAGAACAATGTAGATAGTAAAAAGAGGGGAGTATTTCAAAAGCAACATATGCTTCTACAGAGTGGAATAAGCAAAGAAATACAGAGACAAGTAATTCAGGTATGGATTTCAAGAATAAGCTGAACCAAATTTTAATTCAATATTTTTTCTTTGTATATAGTTCAGAAATACATTGCCAAGAAGAGCCAAAGCTCTTTAAAATGATGATTCAAAGTTTCTTGTTTCATATTTGCCTCTATATTAATTTTTATTTTAATCTGGTCCCATTCTTTTTGGTGTTGTTTCTCAGATATCTTTCCATGAAGAACTCATCTAGTTTAAAGCCTAATTTACTTTCTAGAATTTCTGATGTCATGACACCACAAGCAGGGAACAAGCTTTCTGAAAAAGACTTACTTTTGGCGTTCATTTGATGTATAAGTGATGAGAAGTGTTTTAAAGACAAAGAAATTAGTGAGGAATATATTATTAAATATTTGTGTGCCCACAATTAAAGAACACTAACACAATAATTATGAAAAACATTATAACAACACTACAGACAATAATGTGTCCTTAATATTAGTCCTTAAAGCAGCATGATAGAGTGAAAAATATAATGCACCAAAATTCTCATTCTTTTTCTGTTAACACAGCTTTGTGAAAAATAGCTTGGGAAAAATCACTTAAACTTTTAAGATATTGGTCTCTTTTATTTAAAAAAACACGGAGAGTCCTACATCCTACAACTGCTGCCAGGTAAACCACTGTCCAATTTCACAGCATCAGAACTAATTTGGGAGAGATGTCAAGTCAAACTGATATAAGTCATGGGTCTACAGGTTTTCAGGCTGAAAATTGATGGGTGTCCTCAGGAGGGGAGTGGAATGAGTTGTTGCCTTGCCAAAGCCCTAGTAGTTGCACCTACATTCCAAAGTTGCATCCCAACTTAACTGCTTCAAGGATATTTTTTGCAGAGATACCAACCATAAGAAACTTTCAAGTACAGAAATTTTGTCATTAAAAACACTGGGATCTTCTCAAAGTGGGGGAGGGAAACTTCCTACCAATCTCCTATATGGCTGGTGGTCCCAGCAGACACACCACATTCCACAGACGGCTTCATAGCTTCATAACTAATCTCAGAAGTGATGACAAATGCACCTGTGTTACTCATGGCTACAATAGTATTTAGACTAAAAAGTCTGGGGCTACCACCAAATCCCACAATTATGATAGTCCAGTAGGAGCAAAGCAAGTTAAATGGGAAAGTAGCAAAGAAACCCACTAAGCTCAAGGAACAAAACCAGTAACAGCAGATTCAACTAGCAACAAATAGGTCAGTAAACCTTCAGACAATTATATTGTTTTTTTATAAAATTCTCACACATTTTCTATTACTGAAAATTGTTTTTGATAATTTCACTTGCTATTTTGTTGTAACAAGCAATATAAAATCAATTATTTTATGTTTGCCAAGAATACAGTCTTGGTAAGTGGGTAAGAAACTTGGGCAATGGGGGGAGGAAAAGCCACAGTGGTAGTAATAATAGGTGTTGGAACACTGAATGCCTTGAAACAATTGTATTATGAAAAACTTTCTAAGCTAGGGTGCTTAAATAAAGTTTCAAAATATACTGGTGCCTATAAAGTCATTCCAATCTTCTCAATATAATAATTTTTATGTCACTATTACTATACCAGAGGAGTAATATTATTTTTAGTGTACATACACTCTTAGTGACTCTACCATTAAAAAAAGTGTTTTTTTTTTCAGGGATACAGAGGAAGACAGAATATATATTATATAGTGTATATTTATATATATATATATATATTCATAGGTCATTGTATGAGCAGACAGTTAAATTTCACTAGTCACTAAATATTAATTTCTATAAAAATGTTTGAATACATCAAATATAAATTATAGTAACTAACAAGCTTTTAAAACAAGCTAACACCAGAAGAGAAATAATTATGTGATTTAAAAATCCTATTTAGAAAATTAGCCAAATAAATAATAGAAGAAAATTATTTGCTATAAAATGGTAAAAGAATGTTATTACTAAACATTTGTTATGATTATTAAGACTATTGTTATTATTTAGAAAATGCTAGTAATAAAACAATGTAATATTATTGCTTTTCCATAAGACTGGTATTTTTAAAGAATTGGTAACATTCAGTTTTTCTATGTTAGAAGGGATACTTTGATGTAGACATTTATTATACTCTGCAAATGTAAAAATTTAAGAAATTTTTAACAATTAATCTTACATATTACTGAAATATTTATATTATAAATATTTTTGTCAATCCAATGTTTCAAATCTCTTTTTATATTACTTCTTACAATAATTGTTTACCATGTGCCAGACACAAATCTGAGTTTTATATATACTAACTTGTATGTAATTTCACTTTATTTATCTTATTGTACCCATTTTATAGGGTATATAAGAACTTGAAGTCATTAACTTAGTAAAAAAAAAACACAGTAGAGATTTGAGAATAGGAGCTGTGAGTTCCAGTGTGTATTTTAAATAATTTAATGTGGTGCTTATTTTATCTCTGGTAGAAAGTAATTTTTGCCAGTCAATTTATAAATATTATGGATTTTATAAAAAATTTAAGGAAAAATTGGAAAGAAAATTTGATCATTTAAAATACCTTTATGATTTATTAATATAAACACTATTATGTTATCCATGGATAGTGAAGCATGCACATTGCTAATATCAGAATTTAATACTTCAATGAGAATTAAGCAAACAAATAAACAGCAAATCCTGAGTTGAATTGAGATGGTTCAGCCCTTTCAAAGTATTTCTGTAAATTTGTTTTTTTACTTAACTACATAGACATTATTTTTTTATTTTTTTATTGAGGCCAATTGTGAATTACAAGTCTCTCACAGTTGTATTCCAGGCACATAGTGACAATAAATTAGGGCTATTCCTATGACCAGAGTTGACCTCCCTCCACAATAGTTACTTGCCTGTATTCCATACCTACAACCTTAACACCCTGAACTACTAGTATAACAGGTCTGTTTTGTGTTTAGCTGGTTAGAGTTTGGGTCTCTATATTCTATTGTCATTTGCTTTGGCTTGTGTATTTAGATCTGACCTTTTTCTCATTCAATGTTCTTGAGACCATTTGGCCTCTGAATCTGATCCTTTTTTTTCTTTTCTCAATTTGTAGGAAGATATAGAAATATGAGGCTGAACAAAATGATTCAAATTCTATGATTCTATGAAAAAGGCAGGAGCCCCTATCTAGAAGATATTAAAAAAAAAGCAGGGAGCAGGTGTGGCAAGATTTTTTTTTTGCTTAGGCTCAGTAAGCGTTGGGGAAATTAGAAAGGAAATTCCCTTGGCTTAAGAGATAGAGGGTGTCTCCACCCATGAAGCATACTGTCATAAGACTGACTACAAGCTCGGGGCATTTTGGTTGTCCAACCCCAAGGTCTTTCTTTATGGTCCTAGAAAAAGATCTGCTCAGTTGCAGTTGTTAAAGTCAGTTCTGTAATTAGAGATCTTGTTTTTTGCACAGATCCTAGGAGTAAGCCTAAGATAACGTCTTTATGGTCCCAGGAAAAGTTCTGCTCAGTCGAGGTTGTAATAGTCAGTCTTCTCTAATCAGAGATCTTGATTTTTGCACATATTCTTGGATGAAGCATCTTCTGATTTCATCTCATTGTTAGGTGATGAGGTAGAGCTATCTGCTCTTTGATCAAGTCATTGCTGTTTTCTTATCATCGGGGTGTCATATGAACCTACCCTGGAACAGGTTGGTGCCATGTGGCATTTAAACCTCTCTCAGGGTGAGTTTGATTTCTGGTGCTGGTGCCAAAAACTGTGCAGGTTACAACGTTGGGATCCAAGGTTCAGTGTTGGACAGTGATATCCCATCAATTGAGACCTAGGTCAAGTCCCCATGACAAATGTTCAGGGTGAAAGGCACTCTTGCAGTATAAAATTTATGAGCTCCTATCCCTATTAGATAAGAACTTCTTTCTCTATATAAGATTTCCTCATTTTAGTGTGCCTATGCATAAAGGAACAATGCCACATGATACTCCTGGTGTATATGGGGGTAAAATAACAAGTTAAACAATCTTTATAACCTAATTTTCACCTGAGCTCATATCAAATCAAGACTTTTCTACTAGAATTTCCTACTAAGCAGATCCAAAAAAGGTTTTGGGGAAGCCACCTCTACAAATGGAAATAGACCCTTAGAATTAGAACTATTAACGAAATGCAAGTAGACATTATTTCTAAAGTGATGAACATAAAAAAACAGTGTTTGTAGGGGTAGATAATTATATGAAAATTGAAGAAATCTGTAGGGAGGAAAGGATGAGAATTCACTATATGAAGTCTGAGGAGGGGTACTAAGGGCATAAAACAGCAAGAGATGAAAGGTAGAAAATGCCAATAATTGTACAATAGAATCTCATGGTCAATCTATCAGATTCCCTTCTACATATTTCAAAATAATATTTGAAATTTGGAAATGTATGATTCCATCACAGGTTCCTAAATAAAATCCTTTAATAAAGTGTCTTACTTATTTGAAACAAAATGAAATAAACCAATTAAAAATAAAACCCTTTTATACTTTGAGGATTTGTTGGAAATATAATAAAGAACAAAATACATATGTATAGTATTTATTTCTTATGCTGAGGGCTATTTGACTGTCATATGCCCATATTTTACAAAAACAGTTTTTGTCCAATGAGGGTTTTACTATTTGTAATATGAAAAACTGATAATATTATTCATCATTAATGCAATAAATTTTGTTCATAAATCACAATTAATTAGATATTAACCAGTGATCCTAAGTACACATATATTTCTCATTTCTCTCTATCTTATTTTAGAATTAGCAATTATTCATATTTTCTGTTTCAGTTAGTATGTTGATATTTCCTTGCCTAAAATGTGATGTTATTTAAATAACCAGTGAAAACAGTGTCATTTGACTCTGACATTAGATTTCAGTAATCCAAAAAAGAAAAAAAATCACATTTATATGTATATGCTTTTTGTATGTGTGCATTGAGATATAAAATGTAATTGGTCTCTATTTAGAAACACTTTCTTAAATTTGATCTATTTCCAAATAAGAAAAATATGCTCTTTTAGCAGAAACAATAAATAAACAAAACAACTGTTTATAGGCATATTTCTCAATTATGGCAACCTCTGCTCACAGAGGCTAGAGTTATGACTGGGTGGTGTATACACAGTATAAACATAAGAGTTCAGTAATTAGGTTTGAGTTAATTTTAAAGTTCCAGTGGCCTGATGCATAATCAAGCAAAAAGGTCATTACCCACACTGGTACATTCACGCAGAACATTCAGCAGCTAGAAATGGAAAGGAATATATCTTGACTTAAGTTTTCACAAATCAATCCCAGAAGCTATTCATTTGAGCACTGGGTACTTTTTATATTAAATTCAGGGCCAGTTTACTCAAAATCTTTCTGACATATTAAACAAATCAGAAAAAAATAGTTAAAATATTTTTTGTTTATAGTTTAAATCTCTAGTCTGAACTAGATGGTGAAAAGTTTTATTTACTCTTCCACATTTAACTCCCCTCTCCCCCATAAATACTGGACAGGAATTACCACATAAAAGAGGACAAGTTTCAGGGGAGAAGCTGTAATAGTTCAATGGGTAGGGCATTTACCTTGCATGTGGCAGACCCAGGTTTGATTCCCTGCAACCCCTAAGGGCCCTTAGCCTGCCAGGAGAGATTTCTGAGTACAGAGCCAAGAGTAATCCCTGAGTGCCACCAGATGTGGCTCCTCCTCCAAAATAGGACAAGTTTTTTGTTATATAAATTTAAGCTATTGGGGAGAACCATTTCCATCAGTTATATCATTAGTTTTATTTTCAGCCAATTAAAAACCATCCACTTATCTTAGATTTCAGCAGTGGGGATTTGAGGTAGATCAATCACAATTCCCCAGATCTCAACACAGTGATGGGATCAAGAGGTAGAGACTTGAACAAATTCAAATCAATTGGAATATTTCATGCATAGATTTAATAAATGGACACTTTCTTTGGAGTCTTTTAGTTTGAGAGCAAAGTGGATATAAACTTAGGGCTATCTAAAGCCAGATTTAAAAATATTTTCTGCAACAAGAGAACACAAGGCCAATAAATAAAGAAAAATTGAAAACAAGAGAAGGAAGGCAGTAAATTAAAAAACAACAACCAATAAACAGTAAAATGGCGAGAGAGGAGAAAGTGATGAACCAAATAACAAAGTTTGAATATTTAGAACAAACTGTGCCTCAAGCTAATAGTTTTATTGTTTATTTTATGTTTATTTTTCTAAAGTGATTTTTCATTGTTAAGTAAAATGTTAATAATGAGTATAAAGGGGCTAACATCTTGGTTAAAAAGACATCAATATAAAATAGAAACTAACATATTTGTTTTGTACTAAAATAATGCATATATTTTTAAATAATTATGCAGAAAAATTAAAAATAATGGCAAATCATAGAACAATATTTCTGATTTAAAATATAGGAATGGATTGCTTATAACAAGGTAAAAAAACTGAACTGAAAAATTAAATAAGTTAAATTACTACTGTGGCTCATAGCAGAAGAAGATTGAATAAGAGAATTTGAAGAATTTCCCATTGACAACTGTTTTGTACATGTTAATAATAATGCATGTAAATAATAATAGTCCACTATACTAGAAATTTTATATTTGGATGTTCATCAGCAAAAAAAAAATATTTTTGGTATTTATTTGGTGTCTAGTATAAAAGCAACATATAAGGGATATACTATTTCATAATTTCTTTTTCATTTAAAAAGCTAAAATTGCATGATGTAATTAAACGTTTATTAATTTAACTTTTTGTTTTGAGGCCACACCTGCTGGTGCTCAGAGGCTACTCTAGGCTTTGTGCTTTTGAGAGTTACTACTTCTAGTAGCTCTCAATTGTGAGGATAGAATTTAGGCAACCCACAGGCAAACAAGCATTCAGCCAATTGAATGATTGCTTTTGGCCCAATGAGAAGGTTTTAATGTTAATGAGTCTGAGATTGTTTTCATTTCAAAGTCAAAGAGTTTAATTGTAAACTGATTGTAGTGTTTAGTCACACCTCTTGGGAGGCCTAACTGCCTAGGAACTCAGTCCTTTCTGTCTATAATCCTTCAGATTATTACAATCTACAGAGTCTGTAAAGCTTCAGCGAAGAAGCTGCTGGAATAGAAAAAAAGAGAACAAGATAACAATCTATGAAATGAATAATTCTTTTGTGCCTTCAAATGAAGGATATCTTCTCTGCCAAAGAAGTTTCAGCAACACCAGCAGTTTTAAGGAGTGATTGTAATTGGGAAGTGGGAAGGAGGACAAGGAGCTTTGAAAGGAGGAAGTGTCTTTTTGCTGGAAAAATGTTTACTTTGTAATTAGCACAGGACAAGAAGGCTCTTTTGGAAACTATACTTGGGGGTCCAGAATTTAAATTTATGCTGATGCTCTCTGAGTCTCACTCTCTAGGGAGCCCTCCTAATTGGCAGGGATTACTGTTGGCCTGAACAGGCTGCACATCCAGCCAAGGTCTTGGGGTCAATCCTCCAAAGGACCCGTTAACTCAGTTTTGTTCCATAGCCACAAGTTGTACCTTTAACCCTACTTAGCCCTATTACAAACACAAACACATCCTAGCACATCAACATAGTAGTCATGGAAGAAATATAAGTGTGTATGTTTTTAGACAAAAACCAAAAAGTAGCTGAGATATTTTATTTTACCAGCATAAATAAATATCTTGGTAAATGTGTTAGCAAGCTAATAAAATTTGCGGTAATTGTGGGAGCAAGT
Source organism: Suncus etruscus (assembly GCF_024139225.1). Classification (NCBI taxonomy): domain Eukaryota; kingdom Metazoa; phylum Chordata; class Mammalia; order Eulipotyphla; family Soricidae; genus Suncus; species Suncus etruscus. The sequence continues at coordinate 97,977,309 of NC_064851.1, read as the reverse complement.
CACAAAGATGTAAACTGTCAGCATAGGTATATGATAAAAGTGATTTAATCACAATGCTTGGTAGGGTGAAATAAACCATGATACCAATCCAAAATGTAAAAACCGACGACCACAGGAGCCTTTTCTTGCTCATGGCTATATTCTCAGCATTGATGAATGTTTAGGATATCACTGGTGCTTTGATAAATATTTTTTGAGTTTTGATCTGGAATTTTGCTTACTTATATCCTATACTTTACAAACTCGTAAATATAATCAAATCAATTTGTACTAGACATTTTTTTTTGGTTTTCCGGGCCACACCCATTTGATGCTCAGGGGTTACTCCTCTCTAAGTGCTCAGAAATTGCCCCTGGCTTGGGGGAACCATATGGGATGCCAGGGGATCGAACCCTGGTCCTTCCTTGGCTAGCGCTTGCAAGTCAGACACCTTACCTCTAGCACCACCTCACCGGCCCCTGTACTACACATTTTTTAAATGTAAATTTGAATGTTTTTTATAAAGAGATAGTACTAAAGAGATAGTACCCTGGGTAGTAGCATTCTGTAAAGAACATGTTTAATGAAAGAGTAAACACATTCGTCTGCAAGAAAGGTTTCAAATTTCCACACATCCACGTGAATACATGGTATTTTGCAAAGTAACCTTTTCTTCTACTGAGATACAATTTATTTTTTCAACTCTTGAGTGAGGGCTGAATTTTTACTTAGTCTAATAGAACATTATGAAAGTAAAGTCATACTTTTAGCTCAGTCTTAAGAGCTGACTCAATGACTTGTGATACATGAATAAAGGATATCTATCTATCTAGTCTATCCATCCATCCAAGCATCGCATCTATCATTACCTATCTATGCAATGGATTACTATTCAGCCGTAGAAAGGATGCAATTCTTCCTTTTGAGGCAACATGGATAGAATTAGAGAGTATCATGCTAAGTGGAAAACAAACACTAGATGATCTCATTAATGTGATATGAAAAAAAAATAAAAGGTGATAAATTATATTCCAAGAAAACAAACTCTGAGTACAGATTACCAAAGGTGTAGGAAATAGATTAAAAAGGGTCTAAATGAATGTGGAGAGATAATGGCACTTTGTTGGAGGGTGTAGTATAACATTATATATTGATATATACATATTAGTGTGTATCTTCACACTCTTTGTATATTTTTGTAATTCAATCTCACCTCAATAAAAACAAATTTAAAGAATCCAGTCTATGCCAATTAAAAAACAAAAGTCCGGGGCCAGAGAGATAGTATGGAGGCAAGGGCGTTTTTCTTGCAAACTTTCTGAGTGTAGAGCCATGAGCAACCCCTGAGCTCTGCTGGGTGTGACTGCCCAAAAAAATAAAAAATAAAAAACAAAAGTCCATTCTCCTGTCCTTTGAGAAGTTCCATAGTATTCAATAGTTATATTGTTGATGATAGAAACATAGGACTCTTTCCTCAGACTTTTCAGTCAGTCACAGGAGACAGCTCAACCAGAACTTAAGAGTGAATTACTTACAAAGAATTATTGTGAAATAAATGGCAATTGCTTTAAAAATAAACATCTATATTTTGGATTATTTTGCAGAGAAAAATAACTGAAATAATGTACTTTTGCACAGGATTATTGGTTTAGGGGATGAAAAATTTTTGCATACTACAAGTACTTCATTAGGCTCCACAGGTATGTTGTACTACATATACTGAACACACGAGTGGATTGAAAAGTACTACATTTGGGGCCAGGGAGGTGGCGCTAGAGGTAAGGTTTAAATTTTGTATGAGTTTAAAAATCTGTGAGCTGCTAATATTTAGCTAGTATAGCCTATCAATGGCCTACCAGAAATGGCAGCTGTATGTAATTCAGTGTAATAGATAGGAGGACATTACAAATGAAAGATAGCTATTGCATCATGATTAGTCTGGCTAAAGAAAGAAGTAGGAGGTAAATAATTGAAAAGCTTCTCTACTGATAAAATCAATAAAAATTTGGCTTAGTTATTAAGAGAATGTATATATCTTTTGTTAAAAAATAACTTTCTATAAATTAAAGGTACTATTTGGGGCAATGGTAAATCCTTATTAGATACTTTAGATGTGTTGTTTTTTTGGTATGGCATAGAAATATTTCAATTGAAAAAATTATTTTTAACAAAAATTATTATTATTTTATATTTGGGAGCAAAATCTTCTACCCTGTTATACCCAATTATATTACATTGTTAATTACATATTACCATTATGTAACATTGTTCTTTAAGATTTGTACCAAGTTTTCAGAGTCAAAACAATTGACTCATTTTGGTAGGAAATGCCGTGACCCCAAGAAAGTGCAACAAAAAGAGATTATTGAGTTTATTATTCCAATGTTCTATTAGCAGATAGGTACTTTTTTTTGTGCCTGTGCACTGTGGGATATTTACCACTAGATGCCACTAGTATACTTTTCATCCTAATCTTGATAATCTGAAATGTCCTCTGGGGAGCAACATCAAATGTCTCTCTTTACACTCCTCATATTTTTTGAATGAAGTTTTAAAGAATTATTGGTTTACTGAGGAATTATGATTTTTAAGAGTGTAAATATTAATAAGTTTTAGGAGTATAATATATGCCATACCTACAAACAAATTGCCAGTAACCCTTCCCCATAGTCAATATGATCTTTCCTATGACTCTGCCTCGCTTTTCTAAGGGAACTACAGGTCTGGTAACTGATTCTCAGAGTTTGTTTCATGAGAAACTGACTATTCCCTCATTTTCATATTTATATGACACATGTTGTAATCATTCAGATTTTGTCTTTCTTCTTCTGATTTTATACATAAGTAGCATTGCATAGTGTCTACGCTACAATCTCTTTATCCACTCATTTTTATGGATCACTTAATTTTTTATATATGTTGGATAGTATAAACAATGCTTCAAAACATATTATGTATACAGCTTTACAAATTACTATCTTTGTGTTCTTGGGTTATCTAGGTGTAGAATTCCTAGATCATATTCTATTTCTAACATTTATTTTTTTGAGAAAGCTCCATTCTATTATTTTTTAGTCTAATGCCTTTTATCTTAGTTTTTACTTTGTTGATTGTTTTCTATAACCTGTGTCAAAGTTCTAGTTTACTGAATCGGTGTTGGGAAAGAGCAAAAAATTCAACTTTTCCTGAGTTACAGCAAGATAAGTGTCTATATTCTAACTGTATAAGCTGATGGTAGGGAAAGAATACTCTAACCTTACTTCTATCTTGTAATTTTGAGCTAATGAATTAATTTGTGATGTTGATGTATTGTTAAGGATATCTTGGCTAAATGTGCGTTCTGAATTTAAATGGGTTAAATTTAATATAAATTCTTCCTGTGGGAAACTAAACTATTTATCACCAGAAAGCCATTAAAAATATTTTAAGAAGTAATTAAAAGGCAGGAAAAAAATCATGAAAAAAATACTCATTTATTTGCTTGGTTATTAAAAACTAAGTTTACCTTAAAAACTTATAAAATTTTTTTATAAAAAAATTTTTTATAAAAGTTTTTTTTGTTTGTTTGTTTGCTTGTTTTGTTTTGTGTTTGTTTTTGTGGTTTTTTTTTGTGGTGTTTTTTTTTTTTTTTTTTTTTTTTTGGTGCTTGTGTTTATTGTTGGAGTCCTCACTGGATATTTGACACTTCTTTTTGTACTGGTGGAATGTTTCACCTTTTTTCTCTCCTTCGTTTCTCAAACCGATGTTGAGAGCCTCTAGAAGAATTCTGCTTATTTTCGGCGTATTAGACTTTTACCCCAGTTTATTACTTTTCTCTCCTTCAAACAAAACCACGTAACTTGAACTAGCTAGTCCTGCCCTCCCCCCCCCAATTAGAGGGGGAAACAAGGGAGACACCAGGACCAAACAGGTGCAAGACTACTATGTAGTAGGCTAGATACAGAGGAGACCACATATTCTAGCTACCCTGGGGGTGAGGGAAGAGGATATGGGTGGTAGGACAAAACCGGAGGTGTAGGGAGGACAATTTGGTGATGGGAATCCCCCCTGATTTTATGTAAATATGTACCTAAAATATCATTGTCAACAATATGTAAGCCACTATGATCAAAAAAAATGAACATAAATTTAAAAAAATAAAAAGAAACAGCTCAATCAAAAAAAAAACTTATAAAATTTTTCAGCAAGGTAAAGGAATGTAAAAATTGATGAGAAATATCCTTAATCATTCTTCTTCCCATGTCCTTACACTGTGCACACAAAAAATAATATACCTTCTTGTCTTAAATGCAGCCCAAGTGCACACTTACTGACTCAGATATGCGTACTCAAAACTCTGCCAATTCTCACTTTTCCTTATCTAAGGTTGTCGCACACATTGTCCAAATAGTCAGTAAATATAGGTTGCTAATCATTACAAGTTCACTTTCTACAATTTTACTTATTTCATTTCAAATATTACATTTTTTGCTTGCTTTTGATTTGCTAACTATCTTCAGTGATACTCGGAAAATAGTTTCAGTGAGTTGCTTGGGGGAAAACTCTATGGTGCTCAGGGGACATCAGCGATCAATGCTGATGGTAGCAAGACTTTCTACAACCAAATCATCCATACTAATTCTTTGAATTATCTTTCAGCCCTCAAATATTGTTTTTTTTGCATATGTATGTAATGCAATTCTAGCCTGACATTTATAATTGCTTAAACTATATGTTAAATTAAATACATGTGAAATTCAGAAATTATGTACATTTTAATGTAATAAATTTCCTATTGGGGGAAGATGCCACGTCTCGGCAATATCTGAGGGGACCGTATAGGGATCCCAGGCTGGCTGTGTACAAGTTAAGAACATGTAGACAGGTGAAAAAAATTGGTCAAAAAATCTTTTTAATAGTGTAAACAGTACATCAGATAAAAATCTATATTTGTGGATGCAAAATTATTTTTATCATCTCAGATTCTTTTGCTATAATTATTATAGAATACTGTTGCTATATAAAAATCACTGTGAAGATCACATATCATTAAAAAATCTTACAAGAATTATTCATTTTGTTACTAAACTCCCCTTCAGTTTCTTTGTGTATATTTTAAAAAATTCCTGGATATTTTCACTCTTCTCTGGAAACTTTGTCTTTGGCAGTTATTGAATAGTGGAAAATATCCTGAATATATGTACATATTTTTTAAAATATGTGTTATCTATCCATCAATTTTTAACATTTTAGGCAGTAAATTATATACACATACATATATATATTTAGGTGGAAGGTTTGGGTTAATTTTATTTTTTTAAAAGACATCTTTCAGCTTATTATCTAGAAGTGTTCACTATGTAAGCCTTAAAATAGATTATTTTAAATTTTGATTTTGAGGGCTCATCCAGTTGTGCTCTAGTTATATTCTTGGCTGTGTGCTCTGGAAACACTTGGTGAGGTTTGGAATCATAAAGGGTGCCAAGGATCTAACTTAGGTCTGTTATGGGCAAGCCAAGTGCCTTACTTGCTATGTGATTCTTCTGGCCCCAACATATTTTATTATAAATTTATAAGTATTTACAAAAAATTCTATATTATAGGAGAGTAGAAGGAATCATGTCTTCATCACTGTAGGTTATAACTACTTTTCTATTTGGTATCTTTATTTTCTTTCCTTTTCTATCTTGGGTGGCATATTTGGAAGTTCTCAGAATTTACTCCTGACTCTGTGCTCAGGTATCAATCTTGGTAGTGCTTAAGGGATCATATGGTGCTGGTTATAAAACCATGGTTTTCTATATGCAGAGCATGCCCTCATCCTGTTTGGCTTTTATTTTGGGGGAATCTCATATTTGATATGCTCAGGGTTTACTTCTGGCACTATTCTCAGAAACCATTCTTGGTAGTGCTCAGGGAACCAAATGGGATATTGAGGACCAAACTTAAGTTGGCCACATGCAAGGCAAGCATCTTTCCACTGTACTATCTCTCTAGCCATGCAGTTAACTTCTTGACTTCTTTGTCTGTTGGCTTATTTGGTTTCTTTATGTTTAAGTAACATGTTTCATAAGCTACTACCAAGTAAAGTAAAATGTTATAGTTAGAATATTAGAAAATGAAACAAGAAACGAATTTTCTAAAATTTCTAGTCACTGAAAAAAATTTTTTGTTACATCTAGACATCAGTGAAAGAAGATTAGATGAATTAGGAGAAAATCTGAAATTTAATTATAAGTAGGATCTCTAATTCTTAGTAAGTCTATGCATTATAAAATTTGAAAAGGCACCTTAATTTTCCTACTATAAAAGTTTCTTTTCATAAATCAAAGTGTCACTATATTAAACTCTAATGATTAAAAAGATAAAAAGATAAAAAAAATGATATTAAAAATATAAAAAAAATTTTAAAGAGGAAATTAATTATAGCTTACTATTTTTAATTTCTTTTGGCATTATTAATCTAACTATAACTAGCTTTTAAATTAAGTATTTCAAAGTTAATGTTTGAATCCTATAAAATCCATTAAAAGATCACATTACTAAATAATAGATAAAAATCTCAATTTATCCATTGTGATTGATAAAATAATCACAGTTTAAAATTTTATTGAATAAAATTTCCTGATTGGTATTTAAATTTATAATTAATTAATTAATTAACTAATTTGGTTTTGGGGTTCACACCGGCAGCACTCAGGGGCTACTCTTGGCTCTATGCTCAGAAATAGCTCCTGGCAGGCTCGGGAGATCATATGGGATGCCAGGATTCCAACCACTATCCTGCATGCAAGGCAAATGCCCTACCTCCATGCTATCTCTCCGGCCCCTTTATTTATTTATTTTGAATAGTATTTGAAAGTAAAGAATATGGAATGTTGATTAGTGACATAGTGGGTTTATAGATAAAATAAATGAAGACCACTTGTGAGTCATTAAATTAAAAATATTAAATAGTAACTGTACAGTTATGGGAGCTTACCAATAAGATTGATCAACTATTTTCAAATCCAAATTTTAAAAATCTAAGATGTTTTAAATTAATTGGTGGCAAATTTCTGAAAGACATTTTTAACTAGCCAAATTTCATACTTGAAACCTAAATTTAACCAAAACTACATTTAAATCTGTAATAGAATTGAAGTCTCTCTTAATCTGATCCATATCTTCAAGAATTTTATCACATTCTACCACTTGTTTATTAATGGACATCATGGGTATTATATATTCTGATGATTGTCATTTCTTTTAGTTGATTGAAAGTTATTTTGCGAAGTATGATCATATTTTTGTTGAACTAATTGAACTAATGATTCACACAGCTCCAGTGTCCTTTACTATAAGATATTGTGATGGTCCAGTTAAACATCTCAATCTCCCATTGCACGCTAAGAAAAGTGAGAATATCCTAGAGATAAGAGACTCTTCAGAGCTCAACATTATGTACAACCATCATATAAGAAATCAATAAAACAATGTTGAATGAATAATTGAATCAATGAGTAAATGAACAGATGATCTAAGTAAGGGAAGTTCAACTACAGAGGCAGCCCTACTTCTTTAAAAATATAATTAAAAAGGTATTTTTAGGGGCCAGAGCAGTGACATAATGGTATGGCATTTGCCATGCAATGACCTAGGAAGGACTGCAGTTTGATCCTCCAGTGTCCCATATGGTCCCCCAAGCCAGGAGCGATTTCTAAAAGTATAGCCAGGAATGATTTCTGAGTGCATAGCCAGTCAGAAGTGACCCCTGAGCGTCACCGGGTGCGGCCCGAAAGCCAAATAAAATAAAATAAAACAAAACAAAACAAAACAAGGTTCTTTTACTGGCTTGCCAGAAAATATAAATAAAGCTACAAAACAAACTTGTAGGCAGAGATGCCGAGGAACATATTGTTTTTAAGGTTTTGTTTGTTTTTGTTTTCTTGTTTTTTGTTTGTTTGTTTGTTTGTTTTTTGGGCCACACCTGGGGTTACTCCTGGCTACGCCCTCAGAAATTGCTCCTGGCTTGGGGGACTATATCTGACGCTGGGGGAATCTAACTGCAGTCCGTCCTAGGCTAGCGAGGGCAGGGTAGATGCTTTACCAATTGCATGCACCACCACTCTGACCCCTGTTTTTGTATTCTTATCAAGTACATTTATTTTTGCATTGGGATAACTTTTGCTCTAAATTAATTAGCTAGCCAGGCATATAATTGTTCAGTAATAACCAATATTTGGTAATTTCTAAAGCACTTTGATAATAACATAAAAGTTGCATTTAAAAAGCCTACACTTTCCAATATCTTGAGTGTAATTTGAATTTCTCTCAGAACACATTTAAAGTAACTTTAGCAGTTACAGGCCTTCCAAACAAACCCTGATTCAACTATTTAATATCGACAGAATACATTCTGTAATGTGTAGTATAAAGGTAATATAACCCGAAAACTATTGGAAAAGACGTCATTAATTAATATCTGTATTTGGTTTCTAAAGTATTATTTTGGACACTTAATTAGAATATGAGGTCAATATTAACAATAAATACTAACATATTTATACTCTTGTGTACTAATTTACCTTAACAACCTAACAGAAAACATAAATATTTTTAAATTTTGTGTAATCTTTAAAATATTTTAGGTACAAAAGCTTGCAATCTAGTTACTGTGCTTGTTATGTATGAATTGCAAAAATCAGTTAAGTTGATGACTGATGTTTACTTCGGTTGTGTCAACTGGTATTAGAGCTTGTGTCTATGAGATACCTCAAAAGTTTTCTATACACTGAAAAGGTGAATGATAGGAGAAATGCGGCCCAAAAGAAAAATAAGGCTTCAATTCTTGTAACACAGTTTTCTTCATCAGGATTCAATTAGCAAACTTCTTTTGTAGTTTAAAAGTTCTGATAGTCAGGCTCAATTTGAAAAAGGACTGAATCTGTGCTCTGTCATTTGCAGCCAACATATTTTTGGGACACTTTTTAGGTATGTAAGCAGTAGTATTGCTAAAGATTCTTAAGTAAACAAAGAAATTTGTATCAGAGGACAAAGATTTAGATGAAAACATTTTGTTATTAGGATTGTACCTCTTTCTCCCTTCTGACACTTCTTTCTTTGCACTGTACATTTTCTTGTTTCAGTGGTGGAGGGGCACAGGTTACCCTTGGCTGAAGGATGTTGTATTATTTCTCGCACCCGTGTTTCAGTCCCTCTTTTGAAGCCACATGTTTTTCCTTTCTTCATGCATGGACTCCAAGAACTCCATTCATTGGTCTCACAGTGCACTGAAACAGAACATCAGAAACAGCTTCAGCTGGTTTCTCAATGCTGTCACAATTGTTAAATAAACAACAAGGTTTTGCCTCCATTAATACTTGCCCATATTCTGAGCAGAAACTCTGCAAAACAAGGATGGGTTTATTTTTTAAAATGACTTAAAAGTAAAACAATGAGATAGGAAAAAGCAAGAACATGTTGTTTTTAGGGTTCTGTGTTTGTTTGGCTTTGCATTTTATTATCAAGTACACTCATTTTTGCATTGGGATTTTTTTGCTCTAAATTAATTAGCCAGCCAGGCATAAAATTTTTTAGTAATAACCAATAATTGGCAGTTTCTAAAGCACTTTGAAATGCCAGATTGATCCTAATAACTTGACAAGATAGTTGATAACATGTGCTAGAGAATTGACTCACAGAAAATCTGAAGTGAGTACTGAGCCTCATACTAAAAATTTTAATTCTAATTCTAATTGTTTGAGGTGGGAAAGGAGAATTTACATTTCTAGCAATATCTGTGATGCTGTTTAGCAGGTTTCTGGAACATGCTCTAAAAATATTTCTTCTATAAACGGATTAGAGATCATCAAAAATTAAATACAGATCCTTAGTCCCTTGTCTATTCTGAACTTCTTTTGCCACTTTATGTGCTTTTGTGTGCCTACATATCTTCACTCATTAATGGGTCTGCACTTAGGATCTATTTTAACCAAATTCAAGATCAATTCAACTTTCAAATTAATTCCAAGCTTAAGTCATTTCTAAGGTACACTACTTGATTTTTAAGAAATAATGTATGTTTTCAAAGATTTTTCTTTTACTTTTATATGCGCACTAATTCCTTTTCAGGTCTTAAAACGTTACTTTTTTATTTGCTTTTTAATGAAAGTAAATACCTGAAAGTTGTTAACACTAAGATTTATATCATAAAAATTAAACTTCCAATGACAGACATAGCTTGCAATAATAACTCTCAGATATGATTCTTTTTTTTACAAAAGTCCCAATAACTTTCTCACTGACCTCTGATTTAAATTTTTTTTATTTTATTTTATGGGTTTTCTATTTGTTTGTTTGTTTTGGTATGCATCCAGGGGTGCTCAAGGCTTACTCCTGGTTCAATGCTCAAGAATTATTTCTGGTTGGCTCAGAGGACTATTTGTGGTTACACGAATTGAAGCTAGCTGGACCATGTGTAGAAGGCAAATGCCTTACCCACTATCCAATCACTCTTCCCCAAATTCCTGTTTTTATTATTATTATTTTGATTTTTGGGTCACATTTGGCTGTGTACTTGGCAGTACTCAGGGGTTACTCCGGGCTCTTAGTTCAGAAATTGCTCCTGGGAAGCTCAGGGGACCATATGGGATGCCCTGAATGGAACCCAGGTCTGTCCCAGATCCGCAGCATACAAGGCAAATGCCCTACCAGTGTGCTATTGCTCTGGCCCCAAATTCTTTATTTTAAAAGCAGAATGCTACATTCCAATCTAAAGAAAAAAAACGTGAATATTTTAAAAATATGAGTATATTAACCACATATTTTTCATATGTTTTTTCAATCATTTTTAGATATCTGATTCTAAAATAATTAAATAAACTGATTAGATGGGTGAATTTGTTTTTTGAGCTTATTTATTTATTTATTTATTTATTTATTTATTTATTTATTTTTGCTACATCTGGTGACGCTCAGGGGTTACTCCTGGCTATGCACTTAGAAATCACTCCTGGCTAGGGAAACCATATGGGATGCTGGGGATCAAATCATGGTCCGTCCCAACTCAACCGCTTGCAAGGCAAACTCTATATCACTGTACTACTGCTCTAGCAGTAGTAAATTAACTTTATTAAAGTAAATTAACTTTATTAAATCAATTTTAATATAATCTTCATGTTCATTAATTTTGGTAGAGACAGAACCATCAGTTACTTAACTCTTGACAACTGAAGATTCATCTCTTAACTTGATATTGACTATTAGACTACAGTGCATTTTCAGAACATTCAAATAAAAGGACATCCAGGGGGCAGAGAGTTAGCATGGAGGTAGGGCGTTTGCCTTGCATGCAGGGCAGTGGTTCAAATCCCGGCATCCCATATTGTCCCCTGAGCCTGTCAAGAGCAAATTCTGAGCGTGGAGCCAGGAGTAGAGTCAGCGTAGAGCCTGAGCGCTGCCGGGTGTGACCCAAAAACCAAAAACCAAAAAAAAAAGAAAAAGAAAAAAAAAAGAAGGACATCTAGCATCTAGTAAATAAAATAGGAAAATAAAAATTAAAAATAATGGAATTGTCACTTTGACTTTTATATCAGGCTAGAACTAAGAGAAAAACAACATGAGAAATATTTTCATAATGTGAAGTTTGCCAGTACTTCAAGGCTTTTTTTTCATAATGGCAAAGACCATCTAGGAAAATGACTGGTTTTTAGAATAAAGAGGTTAAAAATTACATTATCAGTAGCTCAGTTCTTAGTGGAGTTATGAATAGTTCAAATTATAAAATTCATAGGAAGATTAGTCAGTTTTGTTGAGAAAAAAGGAGGCAAAATATAAAACAAATTAGTTTATGACAGCTTTAAGAAGATAATACTGTAAAAGTTTTGATAGTAAAATAATTTTTAACAAAAACAAATAAAATATCTACAATGCAGATGCCCAAATATTTATTAAAAAATGAAACTTTGTGAAGCATGCTTTCATAGCAAAAAATGATTTAAGTATTGTTTGTCTTTAAAAGTCAATTAGAACAGAGACACTAGTTTAATAATTAAGTAAAATAGCACTAATCAACTTCTGTATTTTTCTATTTTGTGTGTCAAAAACAATCATACCATAAGAAATTTCTATTTTAGTCCATTTAGATCAGGTATAGTGGTGCCTAAGGCTGCTCCAGGCTTGCTTGCTGATATATATGTATATATCTGTATATACATATATGTATAAATGCAGTGCTGGATATCAAACCCAGACTCCTGTGTGGAAAAACATGTGCCCAATGCTATTGAGGCATCTCTCTGGCCCTACTAGAAACTTTTAAGTATTCAATAAGGAAGAAAGGACTTTAGAAAAAGTAATTAGTACCTGTCAATGCTCATTCTGTTCTTTTAAATGTTAGTCTGCATATTATAAAATACATTTTTGTTTGGGACAAAATTAAGTAAGATTTATCTCCAAAAGGAGACTTATAACACAATTACTCATGTGCTCTTTAATCCTTGCTGACCATTTTCATGATTTTATAGAGATGAAAACAAAGTCATATTCCTAGCTACTTAGTGTTTAGAGTTAGATATTGTCCCTTTGTGACTACTTTAGCAAGGTCAGATATATATAAGAAGCAATGAGGATGAAAAATGAAGGCTCAGAATGGAAGAAAATACCTGGAACACAGATGAAAATATGATAACTTATAAAATTGAATTTTGTGATTATTTGTTAACTCAATTATTAACTTGACCTGCCATTCATAGAGCATGAATATATTCTGACAAGTTTTCCATTCAATTCTCTCTCCGAATAGATTTTCCTTGTATGATAGCTCTTCTTTATAAAATATGTGTAACAGGTCACACAGAGTAGATTTTAACAAAGGGAGTAATATAATCTTCGAACTCTTTAGTGGGCACGAGAGGCTAAAGTCTAAGTACTAATTATAGCACTCTAAGTAAGTCACATTGCTTCCTTAAGATCATCATTTTAGCTCTCCTTTCCATATTTGTTGAAGGTAGAGGCTGTACAGTTAGTTTTGATCCACAGTGTTTGTGTGCTGGATATCACAGGATAGCAGAAAGCCCTTTTGGAGCAGAGACTGACCTGAACAAAACTTGCTGATTTATGTTATTGTTTGAGATTATTAATATCCATTGGTTCAATGGAAAAGAGCCAGATTCACTCCAAAACTTTTATTTGCTAGCCCCTATTCTAAAATCTAAAAGTCTTAAATATTATTGTGTTAAGAAATAGTATCTCTCTTAGCAATATAAATTTTCAGTGTGTTTACATAACCAACAAAATAGTGCCAGAGTTGATGTTGAATGTTCTCTTTGAGAGAAAAACATGAACTACTTAGCATTATTAAAATACATTTAATATAGTACTTCAAAGATTCAGTATAGCACTTACAACAACTTATAAAATCCAAATATATACCTTTTTTTTCTTTTCTTAGACACAGAAATTCATATATATATCCTGAAACTCATCAAGGATATCTATCCTTGAATATTCCACAGAACGGTTCCCTATTTGTTTATTCACAATTTAAAACTTAAATAATTGACCTTTGATGCTGAAAAAGAGACAAACTCAGAGTGCTTTCTTCTGTGCTTTCTTCTTTTAACTTGTTCCTAAGCTATGTTTTTCTTAACAACAGAAAAGAGTGAACAATGCTAGCTGTGAACTTTTTGGAATCTATTGCTTTCCAGATGCTTCTGGCATTATCTTTAAAATGCCATCAATTTCTTTCTCTGGCAAACATAATTTAGAAATGGAACACACTCTGGTTGACCTGAAATGGTTAAATCTCCAATTAGAGTTGTTACTTCAGTACTGCAGTTTCTAATGGCTCTGTCTTCTAGAACCCCAGGGAAGTCCTGGAGACTATCTTGTACTGAATCAGAAGGACATTTGTGTGCATATGCCAACATCAGTGCAGCATCAAAGGTTTTCCTCGCTCTTGCCCAGGGGATTTTGAGATTTAGTATGCTGTTTTCCCTTTTGTTTTAGCATCTGTTAACCAAGTGTTCATCAAACTTGTAGCGGTGTAGTAGCTGTACATTGAAAAGAAGGAAAATGTAGCCTGACAGTGATTTGTTATTTAGACAAACAATTTGTTGGTGGGACCTCCCCTCCAAGAAATTCTGCCTGCAATTATGTCCTTCTGTCAAATTGAGTAAGTCCAAAACCCTCTACTTGTTTCTGAATACCTGTATAGGCAGAGCATTTAGGAAAGTAGTGCTAGAAAAAAAAATTTAGATTTTTAAACTGTATTAAGTTCCGGTTTTTGTTTCTTTGAGGGAACATTATGGACTATAGCAAGAAAATATATTTTCACTTATTGGAAACTAAGTCGTTGTTGTCTGACATTACATTTTAGGGTTCTGTGAATCTATTTCCTGAAGGGGAAATTTACTCTAAGATCAAATGTATAGCTTTTAGTTTTTATGAATATATCCATATATAATAAAAACTATAAGTACAACTTTAAATGACGCAAGTAAACCTATAATGATAAGAAAAGTAAAACCAATTATTGGCAGTCCCTATGAATAGTGGAACACCAAAAGGGCATTGAATTATATTATTGCATATGGTAAGTAAACACATGAGGCACCCTAAGGAGAGAATCTTGGCTGCGAAACAAAGGAAATAGTCTATTAGAAATAATCCCTTGGATTATTGTGATATAGAACTTTAAAGAGCATTTTTACTAAGCAGAACTTTATAATTTGAAGCATTTCTCATCCCTGCTACATTTTAGAGCTCATTCTCACCAATACTGATGCACTCCATGGTATGGTTGTTGGCTTCCAACCCTTCAGGACAATTGTCAAGGCACTTTCCACGGTGTAAATAAAACCCATTTTTACACTTTGTGCAGAAGTTTTTGTTGAAACAAGTATCACAGTCAGCTTTGCATTCTAAAAAATAAAAATAAAAAGAGAAATAAATATGTTTTTATTATTTTCATCTAATGATCATAAGAACAATTCTATATGCTTCCAATACAGGAACATGTAACATTTTTGTTAAACAATTGGAGTTCAAAATTACTTTGCTTAGCTGGTTACTCCTTAATAATTAATTTATTGTATCAGTCATCGACCTCAAACTCATTCTTCTACATTTGTTCCTAGCCAAAAAGTCCTAGAAGCAATCAAAATAATTTTTATGATTTATCTATAAAAAATAACCTTGGCAATATATCTACTACCAAGAATGTTTATAAGACTAGTATTTATTTACATCAAATGACAGTAAAAAATCTTCAGAACTTTAGCATCATAACTTTAGAATATTATGGAAAGTTATTACTTTTGTGCTGTTCTTGAGTTCTTTTCAGGCTTTAACTATTGTTTGACTACCCATTCTGTGCTAAATACTATTGCAGATATTATGTGACAGCAGTGCATATAATGATAAGATACAAACTCAACAAAGCCTATATAATAGAAGGGGAGACACAATAAACAGTAATAATAGTTAAGAAAGATAAGATTCAAACTCCACAATATATTGTGGAGCTTATATGTTAGGAGGGGAGATACAATAAATAATACCAATAGTAACTTTTTTTTTTTTTGTGTGGTTTTTGGGTCACACCCGGCAGCGCTCAGGGGTTATTCCTGGCTCCATGCTCAGAAATTGCTCCTGGCAGGCACGGGGGACCATATGGGACACCGGGATTCGAACTGATGACCTCCTGCATGAAAGGCAAACACCTTACCTCCATGCTATCTCTCCGGGCCCCAATAGTAACTTTTATATGGTAGTAACTATGTCTGTCTGTACACATTTTATCAAAGTTCAATCATGTAATCTTTATATTAAACCGATGAGATATTTGAGGTAATATATATTTTTATATAAGAAAACTAAGGTTTTGGATAATTATGCTCCTTGTCCAAAATCAGAGAAGAGATTAAATCCAAAATTATAAATATCTTGGGCAAAATAATAACAATAAAAAGTAAGCAGTAGGAAAGTGCATTTAAACTCTTATTAAAGATAGATAAATGTTTCAGATGCTCTACTGAAATCCTTCTTAAAGTCAAAATAACTAAATAGTAAAAGTTCTAGTACTGAATAATATGGAGGACAAATTTATTATTTTTTATGAGATTGTCAAGAAATATCTTTCTGAGAGGATGGAAGGGAGCAAAACGTTGAATGAAAAGAGAAAGTTAACCAAAAATATGGACATTTAATATCTCTCCAAAATAGTCAGAATAGAGAGGGTTGGACTTGAGATGAAAAGATCTTGAAATGAGAGGCCAGTGAGATTGTTAAAAAGCAGCTAAGAACATATATAGAGAGTAAGTTTTTAGAGAATACACCAGGTTATTTGTTTTGTAAATAGAGAAATAATGTTTTATAATGTGCTTCTTTGAAGGGTTATTTGGTCAACAGCATAGGTACTAAACTTTCAGGCTCTCAATGACCAGCTTTTAGACTCTTATTGATAAATGTTTCAGATGCTCTACTGAAATCCTTCTTAAAGTCAAAATAGCTAAATTGATTCTTTAATTCAGTAAATGCCCAGATTTATGAATAAAAATGGAAACTGATGGTACTGATGCTTGCAAGCATAGGCGTCAATGAGAACTTGCACGGAATGCCTGTGTTCTGTTTGTGCATTAGTAGCAATAACAATAATGATAAAAGTCACAAAATTTTTGTAGTGTTGAAGCATTTTCTGTCTTTAGGTCTAACTATAGTTTAACCTAATGATCAGGTCAATGTTTTGTCTTATCACACAATTTTGACTAGCATAAAAATATAAGAAGCCATTTCAAATTCGGAAAGCCCCAAGGATGAGATAAAAACAGAATTTTATGTAGACACTTACTTGTACACTTATTTATATCTGGATATCGAGTTCCATAATATCCACTTGGACATGAAGAGAGGCACACTCCTATCTGCTTCATGCCAATTCTTTCCAGAACAAAAAATAGTCTGGGCTTACATGACAAACATCCGTTGTAATCTGAACATGTTGCACAGCCTCCTTGGCAGCCTTGACTGACGTTAGGATGCACTAAAGAGAGAAATGTAGAAAAACAAAAACAAAGGTTAAGGGGCTGATGAGGTAGGGTGTTTGCCTAGCTTGCGGCCAACCTGGGTAGACTCCCGTTTGATTCCCTGAATCCCATATGGTCCCCAAGATTGCCAGGAGCAGTCTGAGTGCAGAGTCAGGAGTAACACCTGAACGCCACTGGATGTGACCCAAAAACAAAACAAAACAACAACAACAAAATAAGGTTGTCATCAATATATAAGTTAAATATCAATCTGCATAGAATACACATTTTCTTTCATTACATTTCAAGTTGATAGTAATGTGTGAACAAGTTGACATGTTCTTCCATTATTTTGTGGCTTTCAATTTTCTTTTAAGATATCCCTATATTGTTCTTCATTTTATTTCATATAAAATTCAACCATCAAAAATTAAAAGTTTAATAAGTCCAAATTGATATAATGGTAAAATCTTGCCATTATCATATCTTATCAGTTAGTATAATAAGAGTTCACATGTGAATATATTAATTTATGTTCACCATCTTATCTTTCAGAGAAAAAATTTACTATTTTGGGACCCGCATCTTTCATGTCTTTCTCAAGTCAAATATATACATGATAAAGGTATGACTAATCCATGGCAAGGAAAACTGCTACACATATTTTTTTAGTTTCAAGTTTTCTAAAGAGCCCAGAATGCTTTGGAAACCATTTTATCAGCAGTCTGAGGGGGCATAAACCAACATTTCGAACATTGCTATTTATTTGATATCTTTGTAACTTTAAAACTTTATGAAGATTTACCAGGCATTGATTGACACCTGTGTGTGAACTGATGGAAAGTTGTTAAGGTATAACGCTCATATTCATATTTTTGAGATGGTTGTGTTTCCTTCTGATTGAATACACAGATAGCATTACTTTTCTTTCAGGAATTCAGAGGATGAAACCTCTGGCATAAGAGCAAAGTTTGATAAACAGATGCACTTAGGTATCCAATATATTAATCCATTCAACTGTTGTGTGGTCAGAGGGAAAGGTTCTGATGAAGCTTTTGACATAATTAATTCGATTTTCCCAGTAATCTTTGTTATTTCTAAGTCTTTATTACAAAGATAAATCTCACTAGGCTTAGTGAGAGGGGTGCTCTCTACATTAACTGCATTAGCAGAGGGGTGCACGGGTTAGTTACAGAGAGGTCATTCGGTTGCCCAGCATCCTCCGTCTAGAGAAAAGTATCCCTGAATCAGCCACAGGAACCACAAGCAGCTCATTCTCATTCCAAGACACTTTGTAAATAAACTGAGGAAATGTGGGGGGGAAGGGAAGTCTGCTTTTCCTGTACATGCTCTTATGTGGGGTGGGGCTGTCATATAAAGTGGCATAGGAGGTTTAGGCACTATAGGACCTGTGGGACTCATAAGTTTTTCAAGTTACAAGTTTCTATGCCAGTAACAGCATAGGAGACTTACAAAAAATGTGTGCATATTTTTGGCATGGAAGGACTCTGAAAAAGAAGTGAATAAAGGCAGACAGTTTCATGTATTCAGAACTTTATTGATCCATTTCAAAAGTGATATAAGTAGGACAAGACATGGAAAACATTTTCACTAGAATTGTTTAAAAAAGTAGACCTCAACATTGAAGAAAATTGACCCAAGCCCAGGATGATAAGTATATCAGCTTAAATGAAAATAAGTTGAATTGGTTCATGCCAATCTATTTCCTCTAAAAGGCAGTTAGTAAAACTAAGCACACAAATGCCACTGAAAATACTCAGAAACTTTTGTGTATTGCGACATCATTTAAAATAAATCAGCTATAAAAACAAATGACTCCTATGTTCAGAGCCTCAACAACTTAACAAGAAATTTAATTTACAAAAATGGGTTTGAAGGGGCTAGAGATACAGCATGGAGGTAAGGCATTTGCCTTGCATGCAGAAGGATGGTGGTTCAAATCCCAATTTCCCATATGGTCCTCTGAGCCTGCCAGGAATGATTTCTGAGTGTAGATCCAGGAATAACCCCTGAGTGCTGCGGGGTGTGACCCAAACCCCCGAAAAATGGGTTTAAATGTTTTGAAGTGTCTGTAGTAGAGATATTTTATTTATCTGGACCTTATGTACAAGGGATAAAGGTTTCTTGTAACTATGAAATGTATTAGAGGACCTTGCTAAATTTTATCTTTATGCATCAGAGAGATAGTATAGTAGATAAGAAACTTGTCTTGTAGATTGCCAAGCTGAGTTTGATTTCCAGCTCCAGCTCCATACATGGTCCCTGGGCACAACAAGGAATAAATCCAGAACACAGAGCTCAGGAATAAGCCTTCAGCATACCCAAATAGGGTACAAAAACTAAAAAAAAAAATGTCCCTTTCTAAAACTTCTACTGATAAAACTACAATTTTCATGATCATGGTATAATCATTCTTTTTGCTTTGTTTTCACATTTTTCTTGTTTAAACAAAATTTTCGCTAAATAAAATTTTGAAATAGCAAAGAAGGCAAAGTTTTTTTTAACTTACAAAGAAAATTCTTGTACTTTTTAAATTAGAAAACATTTAATATGGGCTTATACAAATGATGGCAAATGTACTTCAAAAAGTTTCAAGTACTATGCTTACTGGGAAATGAAAAATATTGAGGTTCTGAAGTTCGGATTCTATGATTCCAGATTTTTAAAGTAATGCAATGAGTGCATTCTTGAGTTCTGTAGAAGGATCACTCAAATTATATAGTATTACACAACTAGAAAGAAATTTCCCAAACTTCATCTTAAGACAAGAGCTTTTACTTTTTATATAAAAACCACAGAAAACTTTGGTCTGGATAGACTGTTAAAACCCTTTCAGGCTAAAATCTTATGGTTCTAAGACAGAAAACGATTATCTTTAATTTTTTCATTCTAGTAATAACAGTGTTTTTTTGTTTTTGAATCCTTAAGTCACTGCTTTTGTAAAGTCATAGGGAAATTTCACAAAGATCTAATGTTTCAGGTACCAGAGCGAAAGCATAATGGTAGGGCATTTTTGCCTTGTATGCAGCTTATCCAGGATGGACAGTGGTTTGAATCCCATCATCCCGTATGGTCCCCCAAACCAGGAGCAATTTCTGAGCACATAGCCAGGAGTAACCCCTGAGCGTCACTGGGTGTGGCCCCAAAACAAAACAAATAAAAAATCTAATGCTTTAATCTCATCTTAGAAAATCAACTGAAATTACTGATAATAGTGAATATGGTGGGGCTAGAAGATGGAGCAAATTAATTGCCCACACCAGGAAGGATATTGTTATAAGTTAGATGTGATTGATGTATATGTAGTGGTTAAAATGAAGATGCATGGCATAACAAGAAGATTGGAATCATAGGGTAGATCTACATTATGAAACTGTTTGGACAAGGAAGATCACCAAATTTCCTTTGAGCAATGCTTATCATTTGAAGCTTCTGATTTAGATCCATAGCATTATATGGCTCTAGAATACTGTTATATGTAGTCGTGACAAATGCAGAGCATTACTGTGTGATTCTAGTTGCCTCCCAAAACCTCACTGCAGATACAAGTCTTACTAGATTGGGTCCTATAAAAGGTTAAAATAAAATCATGCAACCTTTATGGACTGTACCAAGAAAATTATCTTTGTGTACAATTTTTTTTGGTATCAGAAAGGTAATTTCCAGAGTGGTGACACAAGCAGTAGGATGTCTGCCTCGCATGTGCTAACCAAGGATGGACCGCGGTTCTATCCCCTGGCATCCCATAAGGTCCCCCAAGTCAGGAGCAATTTCTGAGTGCATAGTCAGAACTAACTCCTGAGTGTCACTGTGTGTGGCCCAAAAACCAAAAAAAAAAAAAAAAAAAAAAAAGGGTAATTGTTCTGGTGGCATAAAAATAGGAGAAAACTAATGTAGTGGTCAAACAAAATACACATGATAATAGCTTGACATGAATCTAACATATAGAAACTGGGTGTATAGTTCAAGGATCTACTGGATGTAAACTGAACAACAAAGAAAATTTGACATTGGGTTTCTAGGTCCAACCAATGAATACAGTGAGAGGATATCATCCTATAGGGGAGTAAAAAGCTTGAGTTAGATAATTGGGGCAAGGCATATGGAATTAAAAGGTCTAAATTACAAACAACACTTTAAATAATAAATTTAGAATATCAGATGAGCTATAAAAAAGAGAAGCTTAATAGAAAAAAACTGGGATGGTAGCTACAGAGCTACAGTGGTATAGAAGATCTCTGGTGGTAGCTTCATGCTTAAAGAAAGCATTTCACACAGGCCTGTATTGAAGGATACCACTGTTGTACCCATAGATTTAAATCCCGAGCCCTAACCCCTGCTAAGCAAAGAGATGTGATGTCAGTCTTTCGTCTCCTGCCCCACACTTCGCTGAATAAGAGAATGTGCTCTGATAAAACTTAATTATGATAAGGGAAAGGCACAAGTTGTGTGTTCAGTCCCCGACATTTTTTTTTTTTTTTTTTACAAAAACAGGAATAGCCAATGGCACCAACCCTTAGAAAAACAGGACAAACCTGAGAGAGATTGCGGACATTGTCCTTTTATGGAATTATCCCTTTTGGTCAGCTTCAGCAACCTATACCTATATAAGCCTCTGAGTCTTTCAATAAAGTTGGGACCGCTCTGACAGAATCCCCCCGCGGTGTCTGTGTGTGTATACTCTCACAAAGCTGTCCAGAATCCATCTTTCCAACCTCAGGAGAAGCACTGCTGGAGAGGCCTCAGAGATCCCCGAGTTCCTGATCCCCTCCTTGCTAGTCGAGTTGGTGTTGGGGACTCTCCAGGACTGTAACCGAAATACCATAAGAAGGAAAGAGAATACAGAACAAAAAAACAAGAATGCAAGAGAACCATATTTAAAGAAAGTTAAATAACCAGTGATAATTGGTGTTTGAGATTGTAGAAATTATGGTATACTCAAAAATAACGAACTAGTACTCATGCTACAAATTATTAAATAGCAAGCTTAAAATAAATGTTAAAAGACAGATACTTCTGGCATTAATTATTTTATACATAGTTAAAATTAAGAAGGGTAGTGTGAGAAAATGAATACAAGTTGAAAAATGGAGTTTATACCTTGTAGTTATAGTGTTAAAATTACGGTAAAATTGGTAGTCTTTCCCTAAATTTGAAAAAGAAAAATGTCTTATCAAAGCTTCAAAGTTAAGTATGAAAATAAAATACATTAATATGCAAATTAATTTACATATTACTTTGCATATTAATGTGAACGTGCATAAAATGCATATTGTGTATTTCTTTTTTCTTCTTTTACTTTTTTATTAATATCTTTATTTAAACACCTTGGTTACAAATATGATTGTAGTTGGGTTTCAGTCATGTAAAGAACACCTCCCCCTTCACCAGTGCAATATTTCCATCACCAATGTCCCAAATTTCCCTCCTCCCCATCCCATCCCCGTTTGTACTCTAGGCTTTCTACTTCCCTCATTCATTCATATTGTTATGATAGTTCTCAATGTAGTTATTTCTCTAACTGTACTCATAACTCTTTGTGGTGAGCTTCATGTTGTAAGCTGGACCTTCTAGCTCTCTTCTCTTTTGTCTCTGAGAATTATTGCAAAAATGTCTTTTATTTTTCTTAAAACCCATAGATGAGTGAGACTATTTTGCGTCTATCTCTCTCCCTCTGATTGATTTCATTCAGCATAATAGATTCCATGTACATCCACGTTTAGGAAAATTTCATGACTTAATCTCTCCTGATGGCTGCATAAAATTTCATTGTGTATATGTACCACAGTTTCTTTAGCCATTCATCTGTTGAAGGGCATCTTGGTTGTTTCCAGCACCTGGCTATTGTAAATAGCACTGCAATGAATATAGGTGTGAGAAAGGGACTTTTGAATTGTATTTTTGTGTTCCTAGGATATATCCCTAGGACCAGTATAGCAGGATCATATGGGAGCTCAATTTCCAGGTTTTGGAGGAATCTCCATATCACTTTCCATAAAGGTTGGACTAGATGGCGTACCCACCAGCAGTAAATAAGAGTTCCTTTCTCTCCACATCCCCTCCAGCACTGCTTGTTCTCATTCTTTATGATGTGCACCAAACTCTGTGGCATGAGATGGTACTTCATAGTTGTTTTGATTTGCTTCTCCCTGATGATTAGTGATGTGGAGCATTTTTTTAAAGTGCCTTTTGGTCATTTGTATTTATTCTTCTACAAAGTGTCTATTCATTTCTTCTTCCCACTTTTTAATGGGATTAGATTTTTTTTCTTGTAAAATTCTGTCAGTGCTTTGTATATTTTGTATATTAGCCCTTTATCTGATGACTGACATGTCCTAAGATACTTTTGTTTCTGTATTTATTTATTTATTCGGGGGAATTTGGGGGCCACATCCGGTGATCCTCAAGGGTTACTCCTGACTCTGCATTCAAGAATTACTCCCCAAAATGCTTGGGAGTCTATATGTGATGCTGTGGATCAACTCAGGTAAGCCATGTATAAAGCAAATGCCCTATCCACAGTAGTATCGCTGTGTTATTAAACAACCTTTCTTATGTGTCTATTTGTTAGTCTTTTGATGCATAAACAATGTGACAGTTTTTGAAGGCTATAGTTTTGAGAATTAATTCAACTTTTTATGTAACATCTAAAATATACAGTTTTAAATATCAAAGCATTTGGAAAATGGAAGATCTTACTTTCAGTGTATATAATATACCAAACCAATTGCAGCTTTGAAAACTAAATTCTGTTTCTGTAACAATTTATGAACTAGCTTCAAGCATTTTCTTAATTTTTAAAGTCCAATTGTACTAATATCTATTTTAAATTGCAAAGTAGAGGTTGTGTATTTTTGTATGCTGTAAATTACCTGTAATGGCTATTTATTTGTAGCCAAATAATATCCAGATATTCAAAATGTACTTTAGGTTCATTATACTTTTGGTTTGACTAAGTCTAAAGGAAATACTAAAGATATTAATGTAACTTACTTTATTTATAATTCAAATAATAATAAAACAATCAAAAATCACATATTCAATAAAATTCTTTTTTTTATAATTATCTTTATTTAAACACCGCGATTACAAATATGATTATAGTTGTATGATTACAGTCATGTAAAGAACACCCCCCTTCACCAGTGCAACATTCCCACCAACAATTTCCCAGATCTCCCTCCTCCCCACCCCCACACCTGTACTCAAGACAGGCTTTCTACTTCCTTCATTCATATACATTGTTAGGATAGTTTTCAGTGTAGTCATCTCTCCAACTGCACTCATCACTCTATGTGATGAGCTTCATGTCATGAGCTGCACCTACCAGCCCTCATCTCTCTTGTCTTTGAGATACTGTTAAAAATGTCTTTCAAACCCATAGATAAGTGAAACCATTCTGTGTCTTTCTCTCTCTCTCTGACTTACTTTACTCAGTATAATAGATTTCATGTACATCCATGTATAGGAAAATTTCATGACTTCATCTCTCCTGACGGCTGCATAGTATTCCATTGTGTATATGTACCACAGTTTCTTTAGCCACTCATCTGCTGAAGGGCATCTTGGTTGTTTCCAGATTCTGGCTATTGTAAATAGAACTGCAGTGAATATAGGTGTAAGGAAGGGAATTTGGTATTGTATTTTTGTGTTCCTCGGGTATATTCCTAGGAGTGGTATAGCTGGATCATATGGAAGCTCAATTTTCAGTTTGTGAAGGAATCTCCACATCGCTTTCCATAAAGGTTGTACTAGATGGCATTCCCACCAGCAGTGAAAAAGAGTTCCTTTCTCTCCACATACCCGCCAGCATTGCTTGTTTTCCTGTTTTGTGTTGTGTGCCAATCTCAGTGGCGTGAGGTGGTACCTCATAGTAGTTTTGATTTGCATCTCCCTGACGATTAGTGATGTTGAACATCTTTTCATGTGCCTTGTGGCCATTTGCCTTTCTTCTTTTTCAAAGTGTCTGTTCATTTCTTTTCCCCGTTTTTGATGGGGTTAGTTGTTTTTTTCCTTGTATAGTTCTGTCAGTAAATTTTGGATATTAGTCCTTTATCTGATGAGTATTGGGGTGAATAATTTCTCCCACTCAGTGGGTGGCCTTTGTATTCTGGGCACTATCTCATTTGAGATGCAGAAGTTTCTCAGCTTAATATAGTCCCATCTGTTTATCTCTGCTTTCACTTGTTTGGAGAGTGCTGTCTCCTCTTAAAGATGCCTTTAGTCTCAATGTCCTGGAGTGTTTCACCTACATGTTGTTCTATATACCTTATAGTTTCAGATCTGATATCAAGGTCTTTAATCCATTTGGATTTTACCTTTGTACATGGTGTTAGCTGGGGGTCTGAGTTCGCTTTTTTGCAAGTAGCTAACCAGTTGTGCCAACACTACTTGTTGAATAGACTTTCCTTGCTCCATTTAGGATTTCTTGCTTTTTTATCAAAAACTAGGTGGTTATATGTCTGAGGAACATTCTCTGAGTACTCAAGCCTATTCCACTGATCTGAGGGTCTGTCTTTATTTCAATACCATGCTGTTTTTATAACTATTGCTTTGTAATACAGCTTAAAGTTGGGGAGAGTAATGTCTCCCATATTCCTTTTCCCAAGGAGTGCTTTAGCTAATCGAGTTTGTTTATTGTTCCAAATGAATTTCAGAAGTGTGTGATCGACTTCTTTGAAGAACATCGTGAGTATCTTTAGAGGAATCACATTAAATCTGTACAATGCTTTTGGAAGTATTGCCATTTTAATGATGTTGATCCTGCCAATCCATGAGCAGGGTATGTGTTTCCATTTCTGCGTGTCCTCTCTTATTTCTTCGAGCAGTGTTTTATAGTTTTCTTTGTATTGATCTTTCACATCTTTAGTTAGGTTGACTCCAAGATATTTGAGTTTGTGTGGGTGCAGTATTCTTGGCAAAACATTTATTTCATTGAGTTTTGTCACTATATCCCACCACTGCCTTCTGGCCTTGAGTGTTTCTGGTGACAGGTCTGCTGTAAATTTCAAGGATGCTCCCTGGAATGTAATTTCCCTTTTTGATCTTGCTGCTTGCAGTATTCTTCTCTATCTGTGGGATTCATCATTGTGAGTAGGATGTATCTTGAGGTGTTTCTCCTGGGGTCTTTTTTAGCTGATACTCTTTGGGCATGCAGGATTTGGTCACATGTTTTCTTTAGCTCTGGTAGTTTCTCTGTGATGATGTTCTTAACTGTTATTTCTTCCTGGAGATTTTCTTCTTGGGTCGCTGAGACTCCAATAATTCTAAAGTTGTTTCTCTTGAGCTTATCAAAGACTTCTATTTTCATCTGCTCATATTCTTTGAGTAATTTTTCCATTGTCTGATCATTTGATTTAAGGCTTTTTTCCAATCTCTTCTGCTGTGTAAAGTTGTTATGCATCTCATCTTCCAGCACACTAATTCTATACTCAGCTGCTTTTAACCTGTTTGAAAGCTCATCCATTATGTTCTTCAATTCACCTATTGAGTTTTTCAGACCTGTTATTTGACCTGATATTTCATTTGGAGTTTTCTGATTTCTATCTTCATAGTCTCTTGATTTTTATTAGTGTTCTGATCTATACTTTCTTTGAGTTCTGTGAGCATCCTCCATATTTCTTCTCTAAACTTCAATTCTGAAAGACTGCTTAGGTGGTTGGCCCTTGTTGGGTCATCAGAGTTTCCATCTTCATTCTCTATGGCTGATGTTGGTCTGCATAGTTTCCCCATTGTCAAGCTTATGCTGTGGGTTTTTCTACATGTTGTAGTGGTATTCGTTGGCTAGGTGGAGTGCAGGACAGGGAAGTGAAGTGGAGTGGCCACACTCCTCTGCTTCGACCCCTTATAGGTGGGCTTAAGGGGGCCAGCAGAGTCAGCTTTATCCGGAACTCTGGCCCAGAAAGACTCCCCTCAGCCTACGCAAGCCATCAGGAGATGAATGCCAGAGAAGATCAAAGGTCCCAATTTGAAGCAAGCTGGGAGAAGCCCCAAAATGTCTGCCAAGCTTAAGGGGCCCAGCAGAGTCTGTCTTATCCACAACTCTAGCCCAGAAAGACACATCTCAGCTCAGGCACGCCCTCAGGGGATTAATACCAGAGAAGATCAAAGTTCCCAGGTTGAAGCAAGCTCAGAGAAGCCCCAAAATGTCTGCCGAGCCTAAGGGGCCCAGCAGTCAGCTTTATCCGCAACTCCAGCCCAGAAAGACTCACCTCAGCAGAGGCAAGCCATCAGGGGAGAAGCCCCAAAATGTCTGCCAAGCTTAAGGGGACCAGCAGAGTCTCTCAATAAAATTATTAAACTAAATAAATGTAATAAAATTCTTCCTTAAGCACACTTTACCTCAGAACATTCATTAACTACTTGTTTTGAGAAACAAGGAGAAAAGGAAAGACCAATGTAATTCTCCAGTCAAAATTATTTTTATACTATACTTTCCTTTATATCCTCTACTTTTTAAGTGAATTGTCTGGTAGCTTCTTGAAATAAGTATCTGTTTGTATTGCTAATTTCTACCTTATTTTCTCAATAA